>NW_027591354.1:0-94036 GCF_964213995.1 Mustelus asterias | reverse complement strand
GGTGTCTTGGCGGTTGCGGGAAGGCGTGGGGATGGAGGATCAGAACCTTTCCATAGAACCTGTGCGGTTTTGTTCTTTGTTTAATGATGCAGTACAGTGAGGGCCATTTGTCCATCATGTCGCTGCTGACCCAGACACCCATGTGCCCTTAATCCCATTCCCTGCACCCGGCCCATAGCCCTTAGTGCCTCTGGTAAAGAAACCAACCATAATCTTAACACTAAGGCCAGGAAATGTGTGGAATGAGAGAGTTCTAGGATTTGCTGGAGTTCTTTCAAGATGTAACAAGCAAAGTGGATAATGGGGATCTTGTAGATGTAGTATATCTGGATTTCGGAAGGCATTTGATAAAGTGCCGCACAAGAGGTTACTTCACAAGGTTAGATCACATGGGATTGGGGGCAATTTATTATCTTGGATAGGTGACTGGCTGATGGACAGAAGACAGAGTTGGGATAAATGTTTTTTTTCTGGATGCCAGGGTTCAGTCCTTGGGCCCCAGCTATTTACAATCTATATTGTATGTGGGTGGAGGTTAGGAACAGGAAGGGGTCGGTAACTTTGCTGGGTGTTTTCTATAGGCCGCCCAATAGTAACAGAGATGTTGAGGAGCAGATGGGGAAACAGATCCTGGAGAGATGTAGGAATAACAGAGTTGTCGTGATGGGAGATTTTAATTTCCCAAACATAGATTGGAATATCCCTAGGGCTAGGGGTTTGGATGGAGAGGAGTTTGTTAGGTGTGTCCAGGAGAGTTTCCTGACACAGTATGTGGATAAGCCTACTAGAGGAGAGGCTGTACTTGATCTGGTGCTGGCTAATGAACCTGGACAGGTGGAGGATCTCTCGGTGGGTGAGCATCTTGGGGACTCACCGGTCGGTAATTTCCTGGGCTATCCCTTTCTTGAATATAGGAACCACATCCGCAATCCTCCGGAATCTCTCCCGTCTCCATCGACGACGCAAAGATCATCGCCAGAGGCTCTGCAATCTCTTCCCTCGCCTCCCACAGTAACCTGGGGTACATCCCATCCGGTCCCGGCGACTTATCTATCTTGATGCTATTCAAAATTTCCAACGCATCCTCTTTCTTAATGTCCACATACTCAATCTTTTCAGTCCACCTCAATCCTGTAGTACAACCACCCAGGTCTTTTTCCACCGTGAATACCGAGATAAAATATTCATTAAGCACCTCTGCTATTTCTTCGGGTTCTGTACAGACTTGCTCACCTTCACATTTTATAGGTCCTATTCCTTCACATCTCATCCTTTTACTCTTCACATATTTATAGAACGCCTTGGGGTTCTCCTTAATCTTACCTGCCAAGGCCTTCTCGTGACCCCTTCTGGCTCTCCTAATTTCTTTCTTAAGTCCCTTCCTACAAGCCGTATACTCATCTAGATCCCTATCATCGCCTAGCTCTCTGAACCTTTTGTACGCTTTCCTTTTCTTTTTGACTAGGTTCAGCGCAGCTTTCATGCACCACGGTTCCCGTAACCTACCAAAACCTCCCTGTCTCATCGGAACGTTGTCATGCAGAACTCCAGACAAACATTCCTTGAAAATCTGCCACCTTACTTCGGTACTTTTCCTCAAGAATGCCTCCTTCCAATTTACGCCTCTAATCTCCTGCCTGATGGCTTCATATTTCCCCTTACTCCAGATAAACACTTTCCTAGCTTGCCTGATCCTATCTCTTTCCAATGCTAGCATAAAGGAGATAGAGTTATGATCACTATCCCCAAGATGCCCCCCACTGAGAGATCCGGCACCTGTCCAGGCTCATTAGCCAGTACCAGATCGAGTACAGCCTCTCCTCTCGTAGGCTTATCCACATGCTGTGTCAGGAAACCCTCCTGAACACACCTAACGAACTCCTCCCCATCCAAACCCCTTACCCTAGGGATATTCCAATTGATGTTTGGGAAATTAAAGTCTTCCATCACGACAACCCTGTTATTCCTACATCTCTCCAGGATCTGTTTCCCTATCTGCTCCTCAACATCCCTGTTACTATTGGGCAGCCTGTAGAAAACACCCAGCAAAGTTATCGACCCCTTCCCGCTCCGAACTTCCACCCACAGAGACTCTGTAGACAATCTCTCCACGGCTTCCACCTTCTCTACAGCTGTGACACTATCCCTGATCAGCAGTGCCACTCCCCCCCCCCCCCCCCCCCCTTTTGCCTCCCTCTCTGTCCTTTCTGAAACATCTGAAACCCGGCACCTGAAGTATCCAGTCCTGTCCCTGTCCCCAAGTCTCCGTAATGGCCACCGCATCACATTTCCAAGCATCGATCCACACTCTCAGCTCATCCACTTTATTCACTACACTCCTGGTGTTAAAATAGACACATCTCAAACCTTTGGTCTGAGCACTTCCCTTCTCCATCACCCGTCTATTCTCCCTCTTACACTGTGTACAATCCTTCTCTATTTGTGGGCTAACCTCCTCGCTCTCAGTCACCTCATCATGATTCCCTCCCCCCAACCTATCTAGTTTAAAGTCTCCCCAGTAGCCTTAGCCAACCTTCCTGCCAGGATATTGGTCCCCCTGGGATTCAAGTGCCACCCATCTTTTTTGTACCAGTCACACCTTCCCCTAAAGAGTTCCCAATGATCCAGGAACCTGAATCCCTGCCTCCCGCTCCAGTCCCTCAGCCACGCATTCATCCTCCACCTCACTCCATTCCTGCTCTCACTTTCCCGTGGCACAGGCAGCGATCCTGACCAATCTGCCATGTGGGACCTTGTCAAATGCCTTGCTAAAATCCATGCTGGTGTTGTGAGACTTCTTACTAAAATCCATGTACACAACATCCACTGCACTAACTTCTTCAATCCTTCTTGCAACTTCCTCGAAGAATTCAATCAAATTTGAGAGGCAAGACCTTTGTCTAATAAATCCATGCTGACCATGCCCGACTAGTCCATGTCTTTCTACATAACAGTTAATCCTATCTCTCAGGATTGATTCTACTAATTTGTCCATGGAAGACTAAGTGGCCTTTGGCATTTCCTTTGATCCCTTTTTAAACAATAGAACTACATTCACTGTTTGCATATACTTCCAAGTCCTGAGTCCTTCTTTGGAATTTAGTTTCCTGCAATATCCTTGGATGCACCTCATCTGATCCCAGTGACTTGTCAATTTTCAGAAGTCTATTCAACACTTTCTCCTTGTGATTTTGAACCCTTCTAATGGCAGAGTTGTTTCCTCTGACATCATGTTCTGGGCAGCATCTGCCTCCTTGGTAAAGACAGGTGCAAAGTATTTATTTACTACCTCAGCCATGCCTCTGCCTCCATGTGTAAATTCCATTTTACCCTTTTACCACTACTCCTTTTACCACTTAGATGCCAATAGAAGACTATTGGATCCCCCTTTATGTTGGCTGCAAGTTTTTTTCTCAAATCCATCTTCATATCTCTAATGTGCTTTAGATAAAGGTAGGAAAAGATGTTTGAGGGAATTAAGTTTTTACAATTGATTATACAAAGTTGTCTAGAATATTGTGTGTGATTTTGGATGCTCTGTTGTAGATTGCACATTAAAGAATTTGATCTGATTTTTAGGATGTGGCAGTGGTATTTCCTGGGAATCTAAACTTGGCCTCAGTTTTTCACCAAATATCAATGACTTGATTGAATAGGATTTTATATATCCAAGTTTTCAGATGACACTAATTGGACACTGGCTGTAAGTTATGTTGATGGGAGCAAGAAGATAGTAAGGGACATGGGGAGCAGACTTAACTGTGGCAGTTGGAATTCAATGTGAGATCATGCGCTATGCATTCAAAAACGACAAATTGGAATATTTTCTTTTATGACAAAGATTAGGAGCATACAAAGAACAGTACAGCACAGGAGCAGGTGCTTTGACCCATCAAGCCTGCGCCAATACGCAATTTCTATCCCTCTGTTTGCCTCCCTTTCATATGTCGAGCAAGATACATCTTGCTGATGTGCCTGCCTCCATCACCTCCGTTGGCAGTGGGTTCCAGACACCCACCACCCCTTGGGTGAGCAAAGAGATTTATGCGTCTTGAAATGTGAAAACTATTTAATTGTTTTGCTGACCCAAGTATCATAGAAACATAGAAAACCTACAGCACAAACAGGCCCTTCGGCCCCACAAGTTGTGCCGAACACGTCCCTACCTTCTAGACCTACCTATAACCCTCCATCCTATTAAGCTCCATGTACTCATCCAGGAGTCTCTTAAAAGACCCTATTGAGTTTGCCTCCACCACCACTGACGGCAGCCGATTCCACTCGCCCACCACCCTCTGTGTGAAAAACTTATCCCTAACATCTCCCCTGTACCTACCCCCCCAGCACCCTAAACCTGTGTCCTCTCATAGCAGCCATTTCCACCCTGGGAAAAAGCCTCTAAGAGTCCACCCGTATCAGTGCATCATTTTATACAAAGCCACACAACTTCCTCAGGCCAGTTAGGCTGTGCCTAAATACTATAGTACATGGCGGATACTAATTCAGAGAGTGGAAGATCTATCTATAAGGCAAATGATGGAGCAATACAACAGGTAAAATGAAAATGGTCTGGATAGTACTGATTGATATTTCTGCTTTTTAGGGTGGGAATTGGACATTCATTTGTCTTATTTTTAACCATTTCAGAAAGCGATTGACCTTGTAACTAAAGCCACAGAAGAGGACAAGGCAAAGAATTATGAAGAGGCATTGAGGCTGTATCAACATGCAGTGGAGTATTTCCTGCATGCTATTAAATGTGAGACTTCTCCATTTTCAAGGACATTAGTGAACCATTTGGGTTACCGGCTTTTTATTTTTTTTTCTGACTGAATTCAGATTCTCGAACTGCCAGTGGTGGAATTTGAGCTCTTGTTCTTTGGATATCTTTTAATATTTCATGACCTGTGAATGTCGCGAGCAAGATCAGCATTTGCATGCATTCCTGGTTGCTCTTTAAAAGGTGGTGGTGCACCACTGCCTTGAATTGCTGCAGTCCATCTGGTAAAGGTGCACCACAATGCTGTTGGGAAGAGAGTTCCAGTTTTGACGGAGTTTACACGAATTGTAGTACCACTGTCCCTCACATAGTTCAAGTGTAATATTTGACTTGTGTGGGATTAATAGGTCTCAGATTGGGCAGCAGTAGGCATTACATTGGACCTCAGCATCAGGATTCGAGAGCACAAAGAATCAGTCAGGGTTTCTGCTCTTCCTTGCTGTTAAGACTCTCATGTTCGAGAGAGAGAAAAATCAGCCAGGGTTCCTGCTCCTTGTTATTCAGACTCATGGGTTTGCGAGCGGTGAAAAGAACTAAGGTTCTTGCTCCTGACTGGTGTTCAGACACCTGGATTAAGGAAGCAAGATTCAGCTTGCTACTCCTGAATGCTCTACATTGATATGAGAGTGTGTAAGATCAGATTGAAGTCCCCCCCCACCACCCTCTCCAACTGGTGGTCAGTCTGATGATACTCGCAGTCTGTGCTCTTTTTAAAAAAAAATCATTTGTGGGACATGGGCATCGTTGGCTGGCCAGCATTTATTGCCCATCCCGAGTTGCCCTTGGAGGGCAGTTGAGAGTCAACCCCATTGCTGTGGCTCTGGAGTCACATGTATGCTAGACTAGGTAAGGACGGCAGATTTCCTTCCCTGAGTGACATTAGTGAATCAGATGGGTTTTTCTGACAACCGGCAATGGTTTCATGGTCATCAGTAGATTCTTAGTTCCAGCCATTTTTAATTGAATTCAAATTCCACCATCTGCCGTGGTGGGAGTCGAACCCGGGTCCCCAGAACATTCGCTGAGTTTCTGGATTAATAGCCTAGTGGTATTATCGCTAGACTATCACCTCCCCTTGCACAAAGATTGTTCACATTGCTGATCTGTCAGTGGATATCCACTGGGAACTACTGGGTATTGTGGAATAATGCCCTTGTGATGTCACCTGTACATGCAGGCCTGTAAGAATGACCCTTTCCTGAGATGCTGGAGGCAGTTCCCCACCTGAGGGATACTGTAATGAAGATATTCCACTGTTTTCATTGCAGATGAGGCTCATGGAGAGAAGGCAAAGGAGAGTATCCGAGCCAAGTGTGTTCAGTACCTGGACAGAGCAGAAAAACTGAAGGAATATTTAAAAAACAAAGAGAAACGTGGCAAGAAGCCAGTGAAAGAAACACAACAAAATGACAAGGGGTATGGATGGGGGCTGCTGATTTGGGGAGAAAAACGGATTGTGGGCACATGCGTGGCTGATAGGAGGAATAGTCGCATGCATTACCATTAGGGGAAGAGTGGCAAGCAAGTATTTTCTCGGGAGGGAAGGCTTGGGCAGCATGTGTAATAGAACCATAGAATCCAACAGTGCAGAAGGAGGGCATTTGGCCCATCGAGTCTGCACCGACCACAATCCCCCATGTATTTACTTTAGCTAGTCCCTCTGACACTAAGCGGCAATTTAGCATGGCCAATCCGTGTTGGGAGAGATGGGGATGCAGACATGGATTGCTGGGGGGGAGGAGGGGACACCTGTTTGCCTGAAGTGGATGGGGAGTGACCACAAGTTAAGAGAGTTAGTTGGGAGTAAAAATGGAAGTTGTGGGATTTTTCCCCAAGGGTAAGGGATTATTGGAAGACATTACGGGGAAGTGAAAATTAAAATGATTGCGATAAACAATGAGATGTATTGTGCAAGCGCTTGTCCCTTTTTTCCTGCATTTTTGTCCTTTGTGGAGTTGCTCCAATTTGTGTTTTAATTTCTCTCCCAGGAGCGACAGTGACAGTGAAGGAGAGAATCCAGAGAAGAAGAAACTACAGGAGCAGCTGATGGGTAAGTGAGACCATGTGGAGCACATAAGCATCACAGTAGACATGAGCCATGTGTCAAGGATTTCAACATGTGGAGGAAAATTTTAAATTGGAGGCATTGCAGGAGTGGATTTTGGTCAGTGAACGCCGAGGTTGTGGGTAAGTAGGACTTAGTGAGGTTTAGGATATGGGCAGCAGAATTTGGGATAGTTTAGAGTCATAGGGCCCGATTTTACCATCAGGTTGCATTCGTTTTTGGGCGCAAACATTTGGTAAAGTCGAGCCTGAGGCGAGTAGCGCAATCCGCGCCCGCTTCCACACCCATTCCCCCTTTACCAATGGCTGCCGTCCAGATGCATGCATTTAAATTGACTTAATGGGCTGCACGCCCAAACTTATGGGCACTTCCCCCTTTGCCACTGCTATCAGATTTGGCATGAAACTGACATGGTCTGCAAAGGTCCAATTCGGGTGCTGCAGCTTCTGAGGAGGTAAGTTCAGAGCTTCCAGCGGCTCTCTGACTCAGATCGGTGGGGGGGGGGAGCCTGCTGCCACTCTGCGTGCGATCGGTGGGGGGGAAAGAAGGGTGGGGGGGGAAAGAAGGGTGGGGGGGGCGGCCTGCTGCCACTCAGTGTGCGATCGATGGGGCGCAGGTGGCTACGATCGGTTTGGTTGGGGGGATAAGGGGGTCATTTATGTTGTGGAGTGGGGCGATGTCTAGGGGCTAGGGGGAGGCATGTGGGAGCGATGTGGCAGGGGAGCGTTTTTCTATTTTTTACTGCGCATGCGCAGTTGAAGGCTCCGATCGGAGCTGCAATGTTTTGGGTGCGATAAGCCCCACCCACAAGCTCCGGCAGCACGACTCAGAATCACTGCTATTTTTTCAGGTAGAGTGCTTAGGGGGACGCCTGAGAACGGGTCTAAACGTTGGATCTGAAACACTCCCAGTTTCAAGTCTGTCCAACACTTAGAAGTAAAATGGTAAAACAGGGCACATAGAGTCATAGAGGTTTACAGCATGGAAACAGGCCTTTTGGCACAAATTGTCCATGCCGCCCTTTTTTTTAAATGACTAAACTAGTCCCAATTGCCCGTGCTTGGCCCATCGATAGCCATCTTACTCATGTAACTGTCTATATACTTTTTAAAAGACAAAGTTGTACCCGCCTCTACCACTACGTCTGGCAGTTTGTTCCAGACACTCACCACCCTCTGTTGTAACTCTCCCCTCTCACCTTAAACCTGTCCCCTCTAGTTTTAGACTCTCCTACCTTTGGTAAAAGATATTGACTATCTAGCTGATCTATGCCCCTCATTATTTTATAGACCTCTATAGGATCACCCCTAAACCTCCTAAGCTGCAGAGAAAAAAGTCCCAGTCTATCCAGCCTCTCCTTGTAACTCAAACCATCAAGTCCCGGGAGCATCTTAGTAAATGTTTTCTGCACTCTTTCTAGTTTAATAATATCCTTTGTATAACAGGGTGACCAGAACTGCACACAGTATTCCAAGTGTGGTTGTACCAATGTCTTGTACAACTTCAACAAGACGTTCCAACTCCTGTATTCAATGTCCTGACCAATGAAACTAAGCATGCCAATTGCCGCCTTCAGCACTCTGTCATCCTGTGACTCCACTTTCAAGGAGCTATGAACCTGTACCCCTAGATCTTTGTTCTATAGCTCTCTCAAACGCCCTACCATTAACTGAGTAAGTCCTGCCCTGATTCGATCTACCAAAATGCATCACCTTGCATTTATCTAAATTAAACTCCATCTGCCATTCGTCAGCCCACTGGCCCAATTGATCAAGATCCCGTTGCAATCCTAGATAACCTTCTTCACTATGCCACCAATCTTTGTGTCATCTGCAAACTTACTAACCATGCCTCCTATATTCTCATCATTAATATAAATGACAAATAACAGTACTGATCCTTGAGGCACACCATTGGTCACAGGTCTCCAGTTTGAAAAATGACACTCTACAACCACCCTCTGGCTTTTGTCATCAAGCCAATTTTGTATCCATTTAGCTACCTCACCCTGGATCCTGTGTGATTTAACCTTATGCAACAACTACCATGTGGCACCTTGTCAAAGGCCTTGCTAAAGTCCATGTAGACAACATCAACTGCACTGCCCTCATCTACCTTCTTGGTTACCCCTTCAAAAACTCAATCAAATTTGTGAGACATGATTTTCCACTCTCAAAGCCATGCTGACTGTCCCTAATCAGTCCTTGCATCTCTAAATGCCTGTAGATCCTGACTCTCAAAATACCTTCCAACAACTTACCCACCACAGATGTGAGGCTCACGGGCCTGTAGTTCCCAGGCTTTTTCCTGCAGCCCTTTTTAAACATTTGCCAGCCTCCAATCTTTAGGCACCTCACCTGTGACTAACGATGACTCAAATATCTCTGCTAGGGATCCCCAATTTCCTCCTAGCCTCCCACAATGTCCTGGGATACACGTCATCAGCTCCGGGGTATTTATCTACCTTAATGCGCTTTAAGACTTCCAGCACCACCTCCTCTGTAATATGTATTCTCAAAGACGTCACTATTTATTTCCCCAAGTTCCCTAACATCCATGCTTTTCTCAACAGTAAATACTGATGAGAAATATTCATTTGGGATCTCGCCCATCTCTTGTGGATCCACACATAGATGACCTTGTTGATCCTTAAGAGGCCCTACTCTCCCCCTTGTTACTCTTTTGCCCTTTATAGAAATCATAGAAACCCTACAGTACAGAAAGAGGCCATTCGGCCCATCGAGTCTGCACCGACCACAATCCCACCCGGACCCTACCCCTATATCCCGACATATTTGGATGTGGTCTATATGGACTTCAGCAAGGCGTTCGATAAGGTCCCCCATGCAAGACTTCTTGAGAAAGTGAGAGGGCATGGGATCCAAGGGGCTGTTGCCTTGTGGATCCAGAACTGGCTTGCCTGCAGAAGGCAGAGAGTGGCTGTGGAGGGGTCTTTCTCTGCATGGCGGTCAGTGACCAGTGGAGTGCCCCAGGGATCTGTTCTGGGACCCTTGCTGTTTGTCATTTTCATAAATGACCTGGATGAGGAAGTGGAGGGATGGGTTGGTAAGTTTGCTGACGACACCAAGGTAGGTGGTGTTGTGGATAGTTTGGAGGGATGTCAGAAGTTGCAGCGAGACATAGATAGAATGCAAGACTGGGCGGAGAAGTGGCAGATGGACTTCAACCCGGATAAGTGTGTGGTGATCCATTTTGGCAGATCCAATGGGATGAAGCAGCAATATAATATGAAGGGTACCATTCTTAGCAGTGTAGAGGATCAGAAGGACCTTGGGGTCCGGGTCCATAGGACTCTTAAATCGGCCTCGCAGGTGGAGGATGCGGTCAAGAAGGCGTACGGCGTACTGGCCTTCATTAATCGAGGGATTGAGTTTAGGAGTCGGGAGATAATGCTGCAGCTTTATAGGACCCTGGTTAGACCCCACTTGGAGTACTGCGCGCAGTTCTGGTCACCTCATTACAGGAAAGATGTTGAAGCCATTGAAAGGGTGCAGAGGAGATTTACAAGGATGTTGCCTGGATTGGGGGGCATGCCTTATGAGGATAGGTTGAGGGAGCTTGGTCTCTTCTCCCTGGAGAGACGAAGGATGAGAGGTGACCTGATAGAGGTTTACAAGATGTTGAGAGGTCTGGATAGGGTAGACTCTCAGAGGCTATTTCCAAGGGCTGAAATGGTTGCTACGAGAGGACACAGGTTTAAGGTGCTGGGGGGTAGGTACAGAGGAGATGTCAGGGGTAAGTTTTTCACTCAGAGGGTGGTGGGTGAGTGGAATCGGCTGACGTCGGTGGTGGTGGAGGCAAACTCGTTGGGGTCTTTTAAGAGACTTCTGGATGAGTACATGGGATTTAATGGGATTGAGGGCTATAGATAGGCCTAGAGGTGGGGATGTGATCGGCGCAACCTGTGGGCCGAAGGGCCTGTTTGTGCTGTGGCTTTCTATGTTCTATATTTACCCACTAATCCCTCTAACCTATGCATCTCAGGACGCTAAGGGCAATTTTAGCATGGCCAATCAACCTAACCCGCACATCTTTGGACTGTGGGAGGAAACCGGAGCACCCGGAGGAAACCCACGCAGACACGAGGAGAATGTGCAAACTGCACACAGTGACAAAAGCCAGGAATCGAACCCGGGTCCCTGGAGCTGTAAAGCAGCAGTGCTAACCACTGTGCTACCGTGCCGCCTTATGTATTTGTAGAAGCTCTTGGGATTCTTTGCCTTATCTGCCAAAACAGTCTCATGTCCCCTTTTTGCCCTCCTGATTTCCCTCTTAACTCTACTCCTAAACCCCTTATATTCTTCAAGGAATTCACTTGATCCCAGCTGCCTATGCATGTCATGTGCCTCCTTGATCTTCTTGACCAGGGCCTCAATATCCCGAGTCATCCAGGGTTCCCTACTTCTACCAGCCTTGCCCTTCACTCTAAGAGGAATGTGCTTACCCTGAACCCTGGTTAACACACTTATGAAGCTTCCCACTTACCAGACGTCCCTTGGCCTTCCCACAGACTCCCCCAATTAACTTTCAAAAGTTCCTGTCTGATACCATCAAAATTGGCCATGCCCCAATTTAGAATTTTAACTTTTGGGCCCGACCATAGCTATCGTAAAACTAATAGAATTATCGTTCTCAAAGGAGTCCCTCACTAACTTCTGTCACCTGCCCTTCCTTATTCCCCAAGAGGAGGTCAAGTTTTGCCCCCTCTCTAGTCGGGCCATCCACATACTGAATGAGAAATTCCTCCTGGATACACTCAACAAATTTCTCTCCATCCAACCCTCCAAACTGGCTGTCCCAGTCAATGTTGGGAAAGTTAAAATCTCCTACTATTACCACCCTATTTTTCTTGGAGTTATCTGTAATCTCTTTACATATTTGCCCCTCAATTTACCTCTGACTATTTAGGCGCCTATAGTACAACCTTATCAAAGTGATTTCCCCCTTCTTATTTCTCAGTTCTACCCATATAGATTCAGTGGCCGAACCCTTGGATATATCCCCTCTCAGTACGGCCGTGATGTTTTCCTTAATCAAAAATGCAACTCCCCCTCCTCTCTCACCTTCTGTTCTTTCTATAGCATCTGTACCCTGGAACATTGAGCTGCCAGTCCTGTCCTTCCCTTAGCCATGTTTCAGTAATTGCTATAATATGCCAGTCCCATGTACCCATCCATGCCCTGCCTTACCCGTCAGGCCTCTTGCATTGAAATAAATGCAGTTTAATCTGGACTTCCCTTGCTCTCTGCTCCGCTTTTGGCTGATCTGTCTGGTACTAGGATTACTGACACTGCTGTCATCAAGCCAATTATATGTCCATTTGACACCTCACCCTGGATCCCATGAGATTTAACCTTATGCAACGACCTACCATGTGCTACCTTGTCAAAGGCCTTGCTAAAGTCCATTTGAAGATTATGGATGATGCAAGCTGAGAGACTAATCAGCAGAAAATTGCTGTAGTCAAGTTTGGAAAGTACAGATCACAGTTCCAGCAGCAAACAAGCTGAAGTGTGGGTGACATTATGTGGTAGCAGGAGTGGTCTTAATGATGGAAAGAATATGTAGCCAGAAGCTTAGCTCAGGGCCATATAGGGTGCCAAGGATTTGAACAGTTTTGAGTTTGGTTTAGCTTCAGACAGTGGTCAGTGCGAGGATGCGAGGGAATGGAATTTGTGGCAGAGACTGAAAACAGCGACTCATCCAGGATTTGGTGCTTGGCTAGCAGCCTGACAAATCTGTTAGGAAATAGAGATAGTTATGTTGTTTGTGTCTGTAGGTGTTAAATTTTAAGACTAATTTGTGTTTCTGTATTTGTATGTTAAGAAAGGAGAACTTGGTTTCACTTTTTAAAAAGGTTCTGGGAGCAGGGTGGAAGCCAGGCTAAGAGGATTCTGTAAGTCTGTGGGCTTGTTTGTATGCCCGAGTTGGGTGCAGCTCCAACAAGGCTCAAGAGGTTTGACTCCATCTAGGGCAAAGCAGAATGCTTGTTTGGCACACCTTCCACACACATTCACTCCCTTCACCACTGACAAACGTGGTAGCCGTGGGTACCATCTACAAGATACAATGCAGGAACAGATAGTTCAACTAGGGAAGGGGCCATACTGGACCTGGCATTGGGGAATGACCCTGGCCAGATGGTTGACGTTTCAGTCGGGGAGCAGTTCGGGAACAGTGACCACAATTCAGTAAACGTTAAGGTACTGATGGATAAAGAAAAGTGTAGTCCTCAAGTTAAAGTGCTAAACTGGGGGAAGGCTAATTACAACAATATTAAACAGGAACTGAAGAAGGTAGATTGGGGGCAGATGTTTGAGGGCAAATCAACATCTGGCATGTGGGTGGCTTTCAAGTCTAAGTTGATAGGGATTCAGGACCGGCATATTCCGGTAAAGATGAAGAATAAGTATGGGAAGTTTTGGGAACCTTGGATAACGAGAGATATTATGAGCCTAGTCAAAGAGAAAAAGGAAGCATTTGTCAAAGCTAGGAGGCTGGGAATGCACGAAGCAAGTGTGGAATACAAGGAAAGTAGGAAGAAACTTAAGCGAGGAGTAAGGAGGGCTAAAAGGGGTCACGAAAATCATTGGCCAGCCGGATTAAGGAAAATCCCAAGGCTTTTTATACATATATAAAGAGCACGAGGGTTGGCCCACTCAAGGACAAGGGAGGGAATCTATGCATGGAACCAGAGGAAATGGGCGCGGTATTAAATGAGTACTTTGCGTCAGTATTCACCAAAGAGAAGGACTTGGTGGATGATGAGTCTGGGGAAAGGGTGTGTAGATAGTTTGAGTCATGTTGAGATCAAAAAGGATGAGCTATTGGGTTTCTTGAGAAACATTAAGGTAGACAAGACCCCAGGGCCTGATGGGATATATCCCAGAATACTGAGAGAGGCAAGGGGGGAAATTACTGGGGCCTTGAGAGAAATCTTTGTATCCTCACTGGCTACTGGGCAGGTCCCAGAGGATTGGAGAATAGCCAATGTTGTTCCTTTGTTTAAGAAGGGTAGCAAGAATAATCCAGGTAATTACAGGCCGGTGAGCCTTGCGTCAGTGATAGGGAAATTATTGGAGCGGATTCTCCTGAAGCGGGAGAATCCATCAAAGAGAGTCGTGCAGTGTTGGTCAGAGGAATCGGATGATCTCCTACGGGCTGCTTGGAGTTAGTGGACTGGTCAGTATTTAAAAACTCTGCGACCAACCTGAACGAGTACGCCACTGCAGTAACTGACTTCATTGGTAAGTGTGTAGAAGACTGTGTGCCAAAGAAGCAAATCCGCGTGTTCCCCAACCGGAAACCATGGATGAAAAGGGATATCCACTGCTTGCTGAAGTCCAGGTCTGAGGCGTTCAAGTCAGGCGACACTAACGTTTACAAGAAAGCCAGATACAATCTAAGGAGATCCATCAAAGATGCCAAAAGGCAATACCGGACTAAGGTAGAGTCCCAGGCTAGCCACACCGACACTCGCCGACTATGGCAAGGTCTGCAAGACACAACAGGCTACAAAATGAAGGCATGTAAAATCGCCGGCTCCAACGCACCCCTCCCTGATGAGCTCAATGCATTCTACGCCCATTTTGAGCAAGAGGTCAGCGAGAGCATTTCCTCCACCCTGGAAGCCCTGGATCAACCTGTATCTGGGGTCACCATTGCAGATGTCAGAGCAGCTTTCTTGAAGGTCAACCCACAGAAAGCAACTGGCCCGGGTGGGATACCCGGACGTGCACTCAGATCCTGTGCGGATCAGCTGGCGGAGGTATTCGCAGATATCTTCAACCTCTTTACATCAATCTGAGGTCCTTATCTGCTTCAAGAAGATGACCAGCATCCTGGCACCTAAGAAAAACCAAGCAGCGGCCGGTGGCTCTGACATCCATCATTATGAAGTGCTTCGAAAGGTTAGTCATGGCACGAATCAATTCCAGCCTCCCAGACTACCTGGATCCACTACAGTTTGCCTACCGCCGCAACAGGTCCACAGCATTCACAACCTTTTGTAGTTCCTTGCAGTCTTGGGCAGAGCAGGAGCCATACCAAGCTGTCATACAATCAGAAAGAATGTTTTCCATGGTGCATCTATAAAAGTTGGTGAGAGTCGTAGCTGACATGCCAAATTTCCTTAGTCTTCTGAGAAAGTAGAGGCGTTATGGGCTTTCTTAACTACAGTGTCGGCAAGTTGTTGGTGATCTGGACACCTAAAAACCTGAAGCTCTCAACCCTTTCTACTTCGTCCCTGTTGATGTAGGCAGGGGCATGTTCTCCTTTATGCTTCCTGAAGTCGATGACAATCTCCTTCGTTTTGTTGACATTGAGGGAGAGATTATTGTTGTCGCACTAGTTCACCAGATTCTCTATCTCATTCCTGTACTCTGTCTCGTCATTGTTTGAGATCCGACCCACTACAGTGGTGTCATCAGCAAACTTGAAAATCGAATTGGAGGGGAATTTGGCCACAGTCATAGGTGCACAAGGAGTATAGTAGGGGGCTGAGAACACAGCCTTGTGAGGCACCGGTGTTGAGGATGATCGTGGAGGAGGTGTTGTTGCCTATCCTTATTGATTGTGGTCTGTGAGTTAGGAAGTTCAGGATCCAGTCGCAGAGGGAGATGTTGAGATCCAGGCCACAGAGTTTGGAGATGAGCTTCGTGGGAATAATGGTGTTGAAGGCTGAGCTGTAGTCAATAAATAGGAGTCTGACATAGGTGCCCTTGTTATCTAGGTGTTCCAGGGTTGAGTGTAGGGCCAAGGTGATGGCATCTGCTGTGGACCTGTTGCAGCGGTAGGCAAACTGTAGTGGATCCAGGTAGTCTGGGAGGCTGGAATTGATTCATGCCATGACTAACCTTTAGAAGCACTTCATAATGATGGATGTCAGAGCCACCGGCTGATAGTCATTAAGGCACACTGCTTGGTTTTTCTTAGGTACCGGGGTGATGGTCGTCTTCTTGAAGCAGATAGGGACCTCATTGTTTTTAAGAGAGGTTGAAGATGTCTGCGAATACCCCCGTCAGCTGATCCGTGCATGGTGTTGAAGGCTGAGTTGTAGTCAATAAATAGGAGTCTGACATAAATGCCTTGTTATCTAGGTGTTCCAGGGAGATGGCATCTGCTGTGGACTGAGAACAGGATAGATAGGGAGCAGCTGTTCTCCTTAGTCATGAGGGAGCACAAGTTCAAGTTGAAGGGCAGGAGGGTTAGGGGGATGTGAGAAAAAGCTTTTTTATCCAGAGCGCGGTGGTGGTGGTTTGGAATGCGCTGCCTGGCAGGGTGATGGAGGCGGTTCCTCACATCCTTTAAAAAGTATCTGGATGAGCAAATGACACATCATTACATTCAATGCTATGGGCCAAGTGTTGGTAAATGGGATTAGGTAGGTGAGGTTGTTCTTGTGTGTCGGTGCAGACTCGATGGAACTAAGGACCTCTTCTGCACTGAGGGATTCTGAGAGAATGGAGTTTTTTCTCCTTTAATTTTATATTTACTTTTGTGTGGCTGTGATTAGGGACTGGCTTTGGGAGGTGGGTTCCAAGAGTTTTCTACTGAAACACAGATTAATGTTTTTTCTGTCTTTCAGCAAAGGACATATTCAATGTTTGTGTCAGAATATCTTTAATACATATTACCTAGGATCAGTTTCTATGCTTGTTTCTGATTGTTTTCAAGCTTATTCACATGCTCTTTGATAAGTTAAGCATTCCAAAGCGGCACTGCGTATTCAACAATGAGTCTTATGCAACTTTTAACATAGTGAATTGGTCAGTTTGAGATTCTTGGGACGATTTGGAGCATAAAGTCTTTGATTGGCTCTCTTAAGCATTGTACCCATTTGCTAATCCTATTCAAGATCATAGATCCATAGAACATTACAGCACAGAAACAGGCCTTTTGGCCCTTCTTGCCTGTGCTGAACCATTTTTGTGCTTAGTCCCACTGACCTGCACCTGGACCATATCCCTCCACACCCCTCTCATCCATGTACCTATCCAAGTTTTTCTTAAATGTTAAAAGTGAGCCCGCATTCACCACCTCATCTGGCAGCTCATTCCAAACTCCCACCACTCTCTGTGTGAAGAAGTCCCCCCTAATATTCCCTTTAAACTTTTCCCTCCTCACCTTTAACCCATGTCCTCTAGTTATTTTCTCCCCTAGCCTCAATGGAAAAAGCCTGCTTGCATTCACTCTTATCTATACCCATCATAATTTTATACAAATCTCCCCTCATTCTTCTACGCTCCAGGGAATAAAGTCCTAACCTATTCAACCTTTCTCTGTAACTCAGTTTCTCAAGTCCTGGCAACATCCTTGTAAACCATCTCTGCACTCTTTCAACCTTATTAATATCCTTCCTGTAATTAGGTGACCAAAACTGCACACAATACTCTAAATTCGGCCTCACCAATGTCTTATACAACCTCACCATAACATTCCAACTCTTATACTCAATACTTTGATTTATAAAGGCCAATGTACCAAAAGTGCTCTTTACGACCCTATCTACCTGTGACGCCACTTTTAGGGAATTATGTATCTGTATTCCCAGATCCCTCTGTTCTACTGCACTCTTCATTTACCTTGTATGTTCTACCTTGGTTTGTCCTTCCAAAGTGCAATACCTCACACTTGTCTGCATTAAACTCCATCTGCCATTTTTCAGCCCATTTTTCTATCTGGTCCAAATCCCTCTGCAAGCTTTGAAAACCTTCCTCACTGTCCACTACACCTCCAATCTTTGTATCATCAGCAAACTTGCTGATCCAATTTACCACATTATCATCCAGATCATTGATATAGATGACAAACAACAATGGACCCAACACCGATCCCTGCGGCACACCACTAGTCACAGGTCTCCACTCAGAGAAGCAATCCTCCACAACCACTCTCTGGCTTCTTCCATTGATGTGGAGATGCCGGCGTTGGACTGGGGTAAACACAGTAAGAAGTTTAACAACACCAGGTTAAAGTCCAACAGGTTTATTTGGTAGCAAAAGCCACACAAGCTTTCGAGGCTTGTGAAGAAGGGGCTCAGAGCCTCGAAAGCTTGTGTGGCTTTTGCTACCAAATAAACCTGTTGGACTTTAACCTGGTGTTGTTAAACTTCTTACTGTTCTTCCATTGAGCCAATGTCTAATCCAATTTACTACCTCTCCATGTATACCTAGCGACTGACCCTTCCTGACTAACCTCCCATGCGGGACCTTGTCAAAGGCCTTACTGAAGTCCATGTAGACAACATCCACTGCCTTCCCTTCATCCACTTTCCTGGTAACCTCCTCGAAAAACTCTAATAGATTGGTTAAACATGACCTACCACGCACAAAGCCATGTTGACTCTCCCTAATAAGTCCCTGTCTATCCAAATATTTGTAGATCCTATCTCTTAATACTCCTTCCAATAATTTACCTACTACTGACGTCAAACTTACCGGCCTATAATTTCCCGCATTACTTTTTGAGCCTTTTTTAAACAACGGAACAACATGAGCTATCCTCCAATCATCCGGCACCTCACCCGTGGATACCGACATTTTAAATATATCTGCCAGGGCCCCTGCAATTTCAACACTAGTTTCCTTCAAGGAGTTTGATTGTAGATTCCTAAATGTTTAATGCACAATCTCAAAGTCATCTCAGTTGCTGAGAGGGTTGTGCCTGAAACAAAAGCACAGCATTGCGCTTTTGAGGGCCTTGTTGAGACTGTAACTTGGCTAACTATATACTCGTATTTTAAAAATGTGTTGAACCTTTCCAATGTAGAGTGTTTAGGACTTTGTTGTACTTCCATTAAAGTCACAGAAGTATACAGCATAGAAAAAGGCCCTTTGTCCCATTGTGCTTGCGTTGATCAAAGACAAACCACTGTTAGCATTCTTATTCTATTATAGGTGCTATTGTGATGGAGAAGCCCAATGTGCGATGGAATGATGTTGCAGGACTGGAGGTAGCAAAGGAAGCCTTGAAGGAAGCTGTTATTTTACCCATCAAGTTCCCTCATCTATTCACTGGTATGTTTTTATATCTTGTGGAGATTCTTCTCAGGAATTTCTTTCAATCTCAATATTTGGTCCCTGTTTAAATATTCAGTTTGTGCATTTCTGATGTCTTCCCTACTTGATAGAAACATAGAAAACATAGAAAAACTACAGCACAAACAGGCCTTTCGGCCCACAAGTTGTGCTGAACACATCCCTACCTTCTAGACCTACCTATAACCCTCCATCCTATTAAGCTCCATGTACTCATCCAGGAGTCTCTTAAAAGACCCTATTGAGTTCACCTCCACCACCCCTGACGGCAGCCGATTACACTCGCCCACCACCCTCTGTGTGAAAAACTTACCCCTAACATCTCCCCTGTATCTACCCCCCAGCACCTTAAACCTGTGTCCTCTCGTAGCAGACATTTCCACCCTGGGAAAAAGCCTCTGAGAGTCCACCTGATCTGTGCCTCTCGACATCTTATACACCTCTATTAGGTCTCCTCTCATCCTGCATCTCTCCAAGGAGAAAAGACCGAGCTCCCTCGGCCTATCCTCATAAGGCATGCCACTCAATCCAGGCAACATCCTTGTAAATCTCCTCTGCACCCTTTCAATCTTTTCCATGTCCTTCCTATAGTGAGGCGACCAGAGCTGAGCACAGTACTCCAAGTGGGGTCTGACGAGGGTCTTATATAGCTGCATCATTATCCCCGGACTCCTAAACTCAATCCCTCAACTGATAAAGGCCAGCACACCATACGCCTTCTTAACCACCTCCTCCACCTGTGGGGCCGATTTCAGAGTCCTATGGACCCGGACCCCAAGGTCCTTCTGATCCTCTACAGTACTAAGAGTCTTTCCCTTTATATTGTACTCCTTCATCCCATTTGTCCTACCAAAATGGACCACTACACATTTATCTGGGTTGAAGTCCATCTGCCACTTCTCCGCCCAGTCTTGCATCCTATCTATGTCCCTCTGTAACTTCTGACATCCCTCCAGACTATCCACAACTCCACCAACCTTCGTGTCGTCGGCGAACTTACCAACCCATCCCTCCGCTTCCTCATCCAGGTCATTTATGAAAATGACAAACAGCAAGGGTCCCAGAACAGATCCCTGGGGCACACCACTGGTGACTGACCTCCATTTAGAAAAAGACCCATCTATACCCACTCTCTGCCTCCTTTGGGCAAGCCAGTTCTGGATCCACCGGGCAGCAGCCCCTTGGATCCCATGCCCTCTCACTTTTTCTCGAAGCCTTGCATGGGGGACCTTATCGAACGCCTTGCTAAAATCCATATAAACCACATCTACCGCCTTCCCTTTGTCAATGTGTTTAGTCACATTTTCGAAGAACTCCACCAGGCTCGTAAGGCACAATCTGCCCTTGACAAAGCCATGCTGAGTATTCTTGAGCATACTAAACCTCTCTAAATGCTCATATATCCTGTCCCTCAGGATCTTCTCCATCAGTTTACCAACCACTGAGGTTAGACTCACCGGTCGGTAATTACCTGGGCTATCCCTATTCCCCTTCTTGAAAATAGGAACCACATCCGCAATCCTCCAATCCTCCAGCACCTCTCCCGTCTCTATCGACGACACAAAGATCATCGCCTTAGGGTTAGGGTTATCTATCTATCGACTTATCTATCTTGATGCCATTCAAAGATTCCAGCACAACCTCTTTCTTAAAGTCCACATACTCAATCCTTTCAGTCCACCGCACGCCCGCAGTACATCCACGCAGGTCCTTCTCCTCTGTGAAAACCGAGGCAAAATACTCATTGAGCACCTCTGCCATTTCTACTGGTTCCGTACAGATTTTCCCACCGTCACTTTTTATAGGCCCTATTCTGTCACGTCTCATCCTTTTACTCTTCACATATTTATAGAACGCCTTAGGGTTCTCCTTAATCCTACCTGCCAGGGCCTTCTCGTGACCCCTTCTGGCTCTCCTAATTTCCTTCCTTGATGACAAGTGTTGAGATGCAATCCCACATTTGTATGCAGCCCAGGTGCCCATTTTGTGTGAAGCTATTTGACCATGCAGAGAGTTTCAGCTTGTGATAACAGCAAAACAACTTGCATTTATCATATTTTTCCAGTTCTCCTTTTTGAACGCCCCAAGAGAAGGCTATTGAAAATGATTAGGTGTGAAGAAAAGAATTGGAGGAAATAGTCCGAAAAATGGGCTTTGAGAGTACTTTTTAAAAGAAGAGTGGGAGAAATTTGCAGGCAGTTCAAGGCTATTCTCCTGATAGTGATGTGTGAAATAGCGGAACTGTAGTCTAAGACCAAGGTTTGTTTATTACAAAGGTGAGGCGGTGGCGTAGTGGTATTGTCACTGGACTAGTAATCCAAAGACCCAGGGTAATGCTCTGGGGACCTGAGTTCAAATCACACCACAGCAGATGGTGAAATGTAAATTGAATAAAAATCTGGAATTAAAAGTCTAATGATGGCTGTGTAACCATTGTCAATTGTTACAAAAGCATATCTGGTTCACAAATATCCTTCAGGGAAGGAAATCTGACATCCATACCTGGTCTGGCCTGCATGTGACTCCAGACTCATAGCGTGACTCTCAAATGCTCTCTGAAAAACCTAACTAGCCACTCAGTTCAAATACTGGAGAGATTGGTTTGTTTTCACTTGAACGTCGGAGGCTGAGGGACAACCTGATAGAAGTTAAAAAATTATGAGGCATGGATAGTCGGAGTCTTTTTCCCAGGGTAGAAATGTCAATTAGAACATAAGAACATAAGAAATAGGAGCAGGAGTAGGCCATCTAGCCCCTCGAGCCTGCCCCGCCATTCAATAAGATCATGGCTGATCTGAAGTGGATCAGTTCCACTTACCCGCCTGATCCCCATAACCCCTAATTCCCTTACCGATCAGGAATCCATCTATCCGTGATTTAAACATATTCAACGAGTTAGCCTCCACCACTTCAGTGGGCAGAGAATTCCAGAGATTCACCACCCTCTGAGAGAAGTTCCTCCTCAACTCTGTCCTAAACTGACCCCCCTTTATTTTGAGGCTGTGCCCTCTAGTTCTAGTTTCCTTTCTAAGTGGAAAGAATAGGGTTAAAGAGAATCCTAAGGCGTTCTATAGGTATGTCAAGAACAGAAGGTTGGTTAGGGCAAGTTTAGGGCCAGTTATAGATGGCAGAGGGAAGTTATGTGTGGAACCGGAGGAGATTGGTGAAGCATTGAACCAATATTTCTCTTCCGTGTTCACGCAAGGGGACATGAATATAGCTGAGGAGGACACTGGGTTGCAAGGGAGTAGAATAGACAGTATTACAGTTGATAAGGAGGATGTGCAGGATATTCTGGAGGGTCTGAAAATAGATAAATCCCCTGGTCCGGATGGGATTTATCCAAGGATTCTCTGGGAGGCAAGAGAAGTGATTGCAGAGCCTCTGGCTCTGATCTTCAGGTCGTCGTTGGCCTCTGGTATAGTACCAGAAGATTGGAGGTTAGCGAATGTTGTCCCATTGTTTAAGAAGGGGAACAGAGACTTCCCCGGGAATTATAGACCGGTGAGTCTCACTTCTGTTGTCGGCAAGATGTTGGAAAAAATTATAAGGGATAGGATTTATAGTTATTTGGAGAGTAATGAATTGATAGGTGATAGTCAGCATGGTTTTGTGGCAGGTAGGTCGTGCCTTACTAACCTTATTGAGTTTTTTGAGAAAGTGACCAAGGAGGTGGATGGGGGCAAGGCAGTGGACGTGGTATATATGGATTTTAGTAAGGCGTTTGATAAGGTTCACCATGGTAGGCTTCTGCAGAAAATGCAGATGTATGGGATTGGGGGTGATCTAGGAAATTGGATCAGGAATTGGCTAGCGGATAGGAAACAGAGGGTGGTGGTTGATAGTAAATATTCATCATGGAGTGCGGTTACAAGTGGTGTACCTCAGGGATCTGTTTTGGGGCCACTGCTGTTTGTAATATTTATTAATGATCTGGATGAGGGTATAGTTGGGTGGATTAGCAAATTTGCTGATGACACCAAAGTCGGTGGTGTGGTAGACAGTGAGGAAGGGTGTCGTAGTTTGCAGGAAGACTTAGACAGGTTGCAAAGTTGGGCCGAGAGGTGGCGGATGGAGTTTAATGCGGAGAAGTGTGAGGTAATTCACTTTGGTAGGAATAACAGATGTGTTGAGTATAGGGCTAACGGGAGGACTTTGAATAGTGTGGAGGAGCAGAGGGATCTAGGTGTATGTGTGCATAGATCCCTGAAAGTTGGGAATCAAGTAGATAAGGTTGTTAAGAAGGCATATGGTGTCTTGGCGTTTATTGGTAGGGGGATTGAATTTAGGAGTCGTAGCGTTATGTTGCAACTGTACACAACTCTGGTGCGGCCGCACTTGGAGTACTGTGTGCAGTTCTGGTCCCCACATTACAGGAAGGATGTGGAGGCTTTGGAGAGGGTGCAGAGGAGGTTTACCAGGATGTTGCCTGGTATGGAGGGGAGATCCTATGTGGAGAGGCTGAGGGATTTGGGATTGTTTTCGCTGGAAAGGCGGCGGCTAAGAGGGGATCTTATTGAAACATATAAGATGATTAGAGGTTTAGATAGGGTGGATAGTGATAGCCTTTTTCCTCTGATGGAGAAATCCAGCACGAGGGGGCATGGCTTTAAATTGAGGGGGGGTAGTTATAGAACCGATGTCAGGGGTAGGTTCTTTACCCAGAGGGTGGTGAGGGATTGGAATGCCCTGCCAGCATCAGTAGTAAATGCGCCTAGTTTGGGGGCGTTTAAGAGATCCGTAGATAGGTTCATGGACGAAAAGAAATTGGTTTAGGTTGGAGGGTCACAGTTTTTTTTTTAACTGGTCGGTGCAACATCGTGGGCCGAAGGGCCTGTTCTGCGCTGTAATGTTCTATGTTCTATGTTCTAGAATCTCTCCACCTCTACCCTATCCAGCCCCTTCATTATCTTATAGGTCTCTATAAGATCCCCCCTCAGCCTTCTAAATTCCAATGAATACAAACCCAATCTGCTCAGTCTCTCCTCATAATCAACACTCCTCATCTCTGGTATCAACCTGGTGAACCTTCTCTGCACTCCCTCCAAGGCCAATATATCCTTCCGCAAATAAGGGGACCAATACTGCACACAGTATTCCAGCTGCGGCCTCACCAATGCCCTGTACAGATGCAGCAAGACATCTCTGCTTTTATATTCTATCCCCCATGCGATATAGGCCAACATCCCATTTGCCTTCTTGATCACCTGTTGCACCTGCAGACTGGGTTTTTTGCATCTCATGCACAAGGACCCCCAGGTCCCTCTGCACAGCAGCATGTTGTAATTTCTTTCCATTTAGATAATAATCCAATTTGCTATTATTTCTTCCAAAGTGAATTACTCGGGGACATAAGTTTAAGGCAAAAGGGGGAAAGTTTAAAGGAGATATGAGAGGCAAGTGTTTTTACACAGAGGGTGGTAAGTGCCTGGAATGTGCTGCCAGAGGAGGGGGTAGAAGCAGATACAATAGCAACGTTTATGAGGCATAGAACATAGAAAGCCACAGCACAAACAGGCCCTTCGGCCCACAAGTTGCGCCGATCACATCCCCACCTCTAGGCCTATCTATAGCCCTCAATCCCATTAAATCCCATGTACTCATCCAGAAGTCTCTTAAAAGACCCCAACGAGTTTGCCTCCACCACCACCGACGTCAGCCGATTCCACTCACCCACCACCCTCTGAGTGAAAAACTTACCCCTGACATCTCCTCTGTACCTACCCCCCAGCACCTTAAACCTGTGTCCTCTCGTAGCAACCATTTCAGCCCTTGGAAATAGCCTCTGAGAGTCTACCCTATCCAGACCTCTCAACATCTTGTAAACCTCTATCAGGTCACCTCTCATCCTTCGTCTCTCCAGGGAGAAGAGACCAAGCTCCCTCAACCTATCCTCATAAGGCATGCCCCCCAATCCAGGCAACATCCTTGTAAATCTCCTCTGCACCCTTTCAATGGCTTCAACATCTTTCCTGTAATGAGGTGACCAGAACTGCGCGCAGTACTCCAAGTGGGGTCTAACCAGGGTCCTATAAAGCTGCAGCATTATCTCCCGACTCCTAAACTCAATCCCTCGATTAATGAAGGCTAGTACGCCGTCTTGACCGCATCCTCCACCTGCGAGGCCGATTTAAGAGTCCTATGGACCCGGACCCCAAGGTCCTTCTGATCCTCTACACTGCTAAGAATGGTACCCTTCATATTATACTGCTGCTTCATCCCATTGGATCTGCCAAAATGGATCACCACACACTTATCCGGGTTGAAGTCCATCTGCCACTTCTCCGCCCAGTCTTGCATTCTATCTATGTCTCGCTGCAACTTCTGACATCCCTCCAAACTATCCACAACACCACCTACCTTGGTGTCGTCAGCAAACTTACCAACCCATCCCTCCACTTCCTCATCCAGGTCATTTATGAAAATGACAAACAGCAAGGGTCCCAGAACAGATCCCTGGGGCACTCCACTGGTCACTGACCTCCATGCAGAGAAAGACCCCTCCACAGCCACTCTCTGCCTTCTGCAGGCAAGCCAGTTCTGGATCCACAAGGCAACAGCCCCTTGGATCCCATGCCCTCTCACTTTCTCAAGAAGTCTTGCATGGGGGACCTTATCGAACGCCTTGCTGAAGTCCATATAGACCACATCCACCGCTCTTCCTTCGTCAATGTGTTTGGTCACATTTTCAAAGAACTCAACCAGGCTCGTAAGGCACGACCTGCCCTTGACAAAGCCGTGCTGACTACTTTTGATCATACTAAACTTCTCTAGATGATCATAAATCCTGTCTCTCAGGATCCTCTCCATCAACTTACCAACCACTGAGGTTAGACTCACTGGTCGGTAATTTCCCGGGCTGTCCCTGTTCCCTTTCTTGAATATAGGGACCACATCTGCAATCCTCCAATCCTCCGGAACCTCTCCCGTCTCCATCGACGATGCAAAGATCATCGCCAAAGAACATAGAACATAGAAAAGTACAGCACAGAAAGGCTCCGCAATCTCCTCCCTCGCCTCCCACAGTAACCTGGGGTACATCCCCTCCGGTCCCGGCGACTTACCAACCTTGATGCCATTCAATAGTTCCAACACATCCTCTTTCTTTATGTCCACATGCTCGATCCTTTCTGTCCACCGCAAACCAGCAGTGCAACCACCCAGATCCCTTTCCACCGTGAATACCGAGGTAAAGTATTCATTAAGCAGCTCCGCCATTTCTAACGGTTCCGCACAAACTTTTCCCCCTTCACCTTTTAAGGGTCCTATGCCTTCACATCTCATCCTTTTACTCTTGACATATTTGTAGAAAGCCTTGGGATTCTCCTTAATCTTACCCGCCAAGGCCTTCTCATGACCCCTTCTCGCTCTCCTAATTTCCTTCTTAAGCTCCTTCCTACATCGCGTATACTCCTCTAAATCCTTAACACCTCCTAGCTCTCTGAACCTTCTGTACGCCTCTCTTTTCTTATTCACCAGGTTCATCACAACCTTCGTGCACCACGGTTCCCGTACCCTACCAACACCCCCCTGTCTCATCGGAACGTTGTCATGCAGAGCTCCAGACAAACATTCCTTGAAAATCCTCCACTTTCCTTCGGTACTTTTCCCCAAGAATGCCTCCTTCCAATTTACCCGTCTAATTTCCTCCCTGATGACACTGTATTTCCCTTTACTCCAGAGAAACACTTTCCTAGCCTGCCTGATCCTATCTCTTTCCAATGCTATCGTGAAGGAGATAGAATTATGATCGCTATCCCCAAGATGCTCACCCACCGAGAGATCCTCCACCTGTCCAGGTTCATTAGCCAGCACCAGATCAAGTACAGCCTCTCCTCTAGTAGGCTTATCCACATACTGTGTCAGGAAACTCTCCTGGACACACCTAACAAACTCCTCTCCATCCAAACCCCTAGCCCTAGGGATATTCCAATCTATGTTTGGGAAATTAAAATCTCCCATCACGACAACTCTGTTATTCCTACATCTCTCCAGGATCTGTTTCCCCATCTGCTCCTCAACATCTCTGTTACTATTGGGCGGCCTATAGAAAACACCCAGCAACGTTACCGACCCCTTCCTGTTCCTAACCTCCACCCACAGAGACTCCATAGTCAATCCCTCCACGGCGTCCACCTTCTCTACAGCCGTGACACTATCCCTGATCAACAGTGCCACTCCCCCCCCTCTCTTGCCTCCCTCCCTGTCCTTCCTGAAACATCTAAAACCCGGCACCTGAAGCACCCAGTCCTGTCCCTGAGACATCCAAGTCTCCGTAATGGCCACCACATCACAATTCGAAGCAGCAATCCACGCTCTAAGCTCATCCACTTTATTCACTACACTCCTGGCATTAAAATAGACACATCTCAGACCTTCAGCCTGAGCACTTCCCTTCTCCATCACTCGTCTAACCTCCCTCTTACCCTGTTTACATTCCTTATCTATTTGCGAGCTAACCTCCTCGCTCTCAGTCCCCTCATTTCGATTCCCTCCCCCCAACCTTTCTAGTTTAAAGTCTCTCCAGTAGCCTTAGCCAACCTTCCCGCCAGGATATTGGTCCCCCTGGGATTCAAGTGCCACCCGTCTTTTTTAAACAGGTCACACCTGCCCCTAAAGAGGTCCCAATGATCCAAGTACCCAAATCCTTGTCCCTTGCTCCAGTCCCTCAGCCACGCATTCATTCTCCACCGATTCCTGTTCTCACTCTCCCGCGGCACAGGCAGCAATCCCGAGATTACTACCTTTGCATTCCTCTTTCTCAGCTGTCTACCTAACTCCCTATATTCTCTTTTCATGACCCCTTCCCTCTTCCTACCTATGTCAGCAGTACCTATATGCATCACGACCTTCGGCTCCTCTCCCTCCCCCTTCAGGATTTCTGGGACTCGACCAGAGACATCCCGGATCCCTGCACCAGGGAGGCAAACCACCATCCGAGAGTCCCGTCTGTGTCCGCAAAAACGCCTATCTGACCCCCTCACCGTAGAGTCCCCAGTTAGCACTACCCTCCTTTCCTTACCCTTTTGCACTACTGGGCCAGGCTCAGCTCCAGAGACACTGCCACCGCTGCTTCCCCCAGGTGGGCTGTCCACCCCAGTAGTACTCAGACAGGAGTACTTATTATTAAGGGGCACATCCACCGGGGTGCTCACCATCAACCGAGCTTTCTCCTTCCTCACTGTTACCCAGTTACCCTCCTCCCGTGGTCCCGGTGTGACCACCTGCCGATAGCTCCTGTCAATGACCTCCTCACTATCCCTAACCCGGCGAAGGTCCTCGAGCTGCAATTCCAGTTCCCTAACATGGTCCCTTAGGAATCGCAGCTCAACACACCCAGCACAGATATGGTCGTCCGGGAGGCTAGGAGCCTCCAGGACCTCCCACATCCTACATTGGGAACAACATACTGGCCTCACACTCATAATTGCCCCTTTAAACACACAGGGAAAAAAAAGTGAATGAAAATTTTAAACTTACCTTTCCTCCTCCTGTTTTCTCCAAAGCCCTGCTCTCACTGGGTCTTTTTTTTTAGGTTAGAGGAGGAGGGAGGGTGGGATACTCTACAAGGGTTTAGATATTTTTTTTTTAAAAACCCGCGAAAAAGTAAGTTAAAAAAATAACCGCTTACCCGCAGCACTCCTCTCGCGAATCTCTCCCTCTCTGCTGCACTTCCAAGAAGCAATGAGGGCAGTTACGTGAATAAGCAGGGAATAGAGCGATACGGAGCGCATAGAGGCCAAAGGTCTTTAGTTTAGAAAGACATTGTGTGTCGGTGCAGGGTTGATGGGCCTGTTCCTGTGCTGTACTGTTCTTTGTTCATTGCTCCACCTGGCAAAGAATTGAACCATGCTGGAGTTCCTTTGAATTATCTTCCTCTCCCATGTCCTCGCAGAAGCTCAGCCCTGGAGGAGTGTTGCATTTTAATGATTGTGATTAGTTCTGGAGATAACGAGTCTGACCAGGTCTGAACACACACTAAACTCAGTTTAAAGATTTGAAAGCATGTTGTACCCTAAGCTTTATTAATAGGGTCGTAGAACACAAATGCAAAGAGATTATGTTGAACTTGTATATGATGCTAGTTAGGCCTCAGCTAGAGTATTGTGTCCAGTTCTGTGCGCTGCACTTTAGGAAAGTTACAAAGCCATTAGTGCGGAAAGGATTCATGACAATGGTTCCAGAGATGGGGAACTTCAGTTATAGAGAGAGTAGAACAGTTAGGACAGTTTTCCTTTGAGAAGGGAAGGCTGAGAGGAGCTTTGATTGAGTTATTCAAAATCATGGGGGGTCTGGTCAGTGTAGATTGGGAGAACAGTTCCCATTGGTGAAAGGGTTGAGAGGGCACAGATCTAAGGTAACTGGAGATTTGGAATGTGCTGCCTGAGTGTGTGCTGGAGCAGGTTCAAATGAGGCATTCAAGAGGGAAAACAGATGATTACCTAAAATGGAAAAATGTGCAGGGTTATGAGGAAAAGACGGGAGTGGCACCTGGAGAATTACTCCTTTGGAGAATCAGCCCAGACACGACGGGTCAAATGGTCTCCTGTGCTATAAACCATTGATTAATACACAAAGGATGGTGAATGGCAAGCACAAATAGCCGGGTGGGAATATGATATAGTGGCAGCAATGGAAATGTGGCTCAGAAATGAGGAACTGGATGTTTAACATTCTTGATACAAAACTGTTTTGAAAGGGAAGAGAGGTGGCTGCATTGATTGTAGAAGATGTTGTCGTGTTGGAACGAGAAGAGCAGAGAGGGAATATCACACTACTGGGGGTATTCTATAGGTCTCCAAAAAGTGAGAGAGAGAGATAGAGAAGAAAATCTAAAGGGCAGTCATAGAGAAATGCAAGAACTAGAGTGGTGCTACTGGGAGACAAATTGCCCAAATATTGACTGGGGTTGTGTTATGACTAAAGGGAAAGGGGGGATTTCCTGTACAACTTCCTTAGTCCAATTAGGAAGCAGGCATTGCTAGATCTGGTTTTGTGGAATGAGGTTGGCCAAGTGTCCAGATGGGGTAACAGTGATCATGATATAACTTTTAGATCAGTAAGGAGAAGAGCAAGGAACAATCTAAAATAGAACTTCCAAATTGGAAGAGGTCCAATTTCACTGGGATGAGGAGGGATCGAGACAGGGTAAAATGGAATCAAAGATAGATGGGAAAACTAATAGAACCAGGAATGTACTTTGAGGAGGAGATGTTTCAGATACAGCGAGGTACATTCCAGCAAGAAGAGTCAGGGAACCAAAGCCAGGGCTCCCTGGATGATGGAGATAAAGAATATGGTGAAACAGAAAAAAAGATGTATGGTGCATGTCCGGTGAATTTGTAAACCAGAATCAGTCTAAATTCAATAATTTGAGGGAGGAAGTGAAGCGGAAAATAAGACTGGCAAGGAGAGAATATGGGAATAGAATAGCAGTTAACATAAAAGAGAACCCAAAATCTTCTGCCATCATGTAAATAGTAAGTGGGTAATAAGAGGCAGCGTAGTGCATATTGGGTGCAATGAGGATTATATAGTCTGAGATACAGGGCGAGGTTAGAATATTTCATAAGTATTTTGTCGGTGTTTATAGGGAAGAGGGTGCTGAAAAAAATATCATTAAATACAGAGATGCTAGAGGTAATGGATGGGGGTGGAATTGGTGGACAGTCTACCGGAAAGACTGGATCTGCTGAGAGCGGATATGTCACCGGGTCTGGGTGGCTTGCACGCAGATTGTTAAAGGAAGTGGAAGTGGAGTTAGCTGAAGGACTTGCTTTAACCTTCCATTCATCCCTAGATACAGAGGAGATGCCAGAGGTTTGGAGAGTGGCAAATGTGACACCCTTATTTGAGAAAGGATTTAAGGACGTTCTTTGTAACTGAAACTAGGTCAATTTAACATCAGCGGTGGGTAAGGCTTTAAAATCAATAATCAGGGGAAAAAATCAACAGTTACTTGTAGAAGTTTGAGTTAATTAAGGAGAACCAGCATTTGGTGGAGTAACAGAGAGACTTGAAGAACAGAAAGCAATGGATTCTGTATGTATGGATTTTAAGAAAACATTTGACTCACTAGTATATTAAAAAAATAATAACAATATCGAGGCTTCAAGTGGGGGTTCAAGTGAGGCTTCACCTACACTCTTCAACAAAAAACTTGCCAATTTACCTTTATGTGGCAGCTGCTTCTGTAAAAAGGGGACAGGCTCAAAACGGGCTTCAGCAAGAACAGGCAGAGGCGAGAGTAGGTTTTTTTTTCTTTTTCAGAAAGTTTATTCCTGTATTTCCCCAGAGTAAAAAAAAATATGCCAGGCAAGATGTTGGAATGCTCCTCTTGCAGGATGTGGGAGATCAGGGAGACCTCCGGTATCCCTGACGACAGCACCTGCAAAAGATGCATTCAGCTGCAGCTGCTAGCAAAGCGTGTTAGGGAACTGGAGAAGGAGCTTGATGACCTCCATCTAATTCGGGAGAATGAGAAGTATATAGACAGTAGCTTTAGGGAGATAGTTACACCTAAGCAGCAGAGCACAGGAAATTGGGTTACTGTAAGGAGAGGAAATGGCAGTGTGAAAGGACAGGCAGAGCAGGGTTCCCCTGTGGCCATACCCCTCCACAACAGGTATACTGAATTGGATACAGTTGTGGGAGATGCTTTACCTGGGACAAGCTGCAACAGCCGGAACTCTGATACTGCGTTTGGTTCTACAGCGCAAAAGGGTGGGGTGAAGAAGAGAAGAGCAGTAGTGATAGGGGACTCAATGGTCAGAGGTACAGACCGGAGGTTCTGTGGTCGGGACAGAGACTCCCGCATGGTTTGTTGCCTCCCAGATGCCAAGGTCAGCGATGTCTCTGATCGCGTGCACAGCGTTCTAAAGTGGGAAGGTGATCAGCCAGATGTCGTGGTACACGTCGGTACCAATGACGTGGGAAGGAAGAATGAGGAGGTCCTAAAGAGTGAGTACAAAGAGCTTGGAAGGAAGTTAAAAAGCAGGACCCCGAGGGTAGTAATCTCAGGATTGCTACCTGAGCCACATGCCAGTGAGGGCAGGAGTAGGATGCTTGGGCGGATAAACACATGGCTGAGGAACTGGTGCAGGGGGCAGGGTTTCCAATTCTTGGATCATTGGGACCTCTTCTGGGGCAGGTGGGACCTGTACAAGAGAGACGGGTTACACCTAAACTACAAGGGGACCAATATACTTGCAGGGAGATTTGCTAGTGTTATTGGGGAGCGTTTAAACTAGACTTGCAGGGGGGTGGGAACCAGAGTGCCAGAGCAGATAGTGGAGCAGGGGTAAAAAGACAGGTTAGTTCAAGCAAAATCACAAATGGAAGGGTAGAGTGTGGTGGAAATAATTTTTTGAGGTGTGTCTATTTCAATGCCAGGAGTATTGTGGGGAAGGCAGATGAGCTGAAGGCGTGGATAGACACATGGAAATATGACATTATAGCCATTAGTGAAACTTGGCTACAGGAGGGGCAGGACTGGCAGCTCAATGTTCCAGGGTTCCAATGTTTCAGGCGGGATAGAGGCAGAAGGATAAAAGGTGGGGGGGTGGCATTGTTGGTCAGGGAAAATGTTACAGCGGTACTCAGGCAGGATAGATTAGGGAGCTTGTCTACAGAGGCCCTATGGGTGGAGCTGAGAAACAGGAAAGGTATGACCACATTAATGGGCTTGTATTATAGACCACCCAATAGTCAGCGAGAGTTGGAGGAGCAAATCAGCGGAGAGATAGCTGACAACTGCAAGAAACACAAAGTTGTGATAGTAGGGGATTTTAATTTTCCACATATAGATTGGGACTCGCATACTGTTAAAGGTTTAGATGGGGTAGAGTTTGTAAAATGTGTTCAAGAGAATTTTCTACATCAGTATATAGAGGTGCCAACTAGAGAGGATGCGATATTGGATCTCCTATTGGGAAATGAGTTAGGGCAGGTGAGGGATGTGAGTGTGAGGGAACACTTTGGATCCAGTGATCATAATGCCATTAGTTTCAACCTGATCGTGGATAAGGATAGATCTGGTCCTCGGGTTGAAGTTCTGAACTGGAAAAAGGCCAAATTTGATGAAATGAGAAGGGATCTGGGAAGTGTGGATTGGCACAGGCTGTTCTCTGGTAAGGATGTAAATGGAAAGTGGGAGGCCTTCAAAGGAGAAATTTTGAGAGTGCAGAGTTTGTATGTTCCTGTCAGGATTAAAGGCAAAGTAAATCGGAATAAGGAACTTGGTTCTCGAGGGAGATTGTAACACTGATTAAGAGGAAGAGAGAGTTGTATGAAATGTACAGGCAGCAAGGAACAGATCAGATGCTCGAGGAGTATAAAAAGTGCAAGAAGCTACTTAAGAGGGAAATCAGGAGGGCTAAAAGAAGACATGAGGTTGCTTTGGCAGACAGAGTGAAGGAAAATCCAAAGAGCTTCTATAGGTATGTTAGGAGCAAAAGGATAGTGAGGGATAAAATTGGTCCTCTAGAAGACCAGAGTGGTAGACTGTGTATGGAACCAAAAGAGATGGAGGAGATACTAAATGGTTTTTTTGCATCTGTATTTACTGAGGAAACGGGCATGGAGAATACAGAAATAGGGCAAACAGGTAGGGAGGTCATTGAACATTTACAGATTAAAGGGGAGGAGGTGCTCGCTGTCTTGAGGCAAATCAGAGTGGATAAATCCCCAGGACCGGACAGGATATTCCCACGGACCTTGAGGGAAGCTAGTGTTGAACTTGCAGGAGCCCTGGCAGACATATTTAAAATGTCAGTATTCACGGGGGAGGTGCCGGATGATTGGAGGGTGGCTCATGTTGTTCCGTTGTTTAAAAAAGGTTCCAAAAGAAATCCGGGAAATTATCGGCCAGTAAGTTTGACGTCGGTGGTGGGCAAGATATTGGAAGGTGTGATAAGGGATAGGATCTACAAATATTTGGATAGACAGGGACTTATTAGGGAGAGTCAACATGGCTTTGTGCGTGGTAGGTCATGTTTGACCAATCTATTAGAGTTTTTCGAGGAGGTTACCAGGAAAGTGGATGAAGGGAAGGCGGTGGATGTTGTCTACCTGGATTTCAGCAAGGCCTTTGACAAGGTCCCTCATGGGAGGTTAGTTAGGAAGGTTCAGTCGCTAGGTATACATGGGGAGGTAGTAAATTGGATTAGACACTGGCTCAATGGAAGAAGCCAGAGAGTGGTTGTGGAGGATTGCTTCTCTGAGTGGAGGCCTGTGACTAGTGGTGTGCCGCAGGGATCGGTGTTGGGTCCATTGTTGTTTGTCATCTATATCAATGATCTGGATGATAATGTGGTAAATTGGATCAGCAAGTTTGCTGATGATACAAAGATTGGAGGTGTAGTGGACAGTGAGGAAGGTTTTCAAAGCTTGCAGAGGGATTTGGACCAACTAGAAAAATGGGCTGAAAAATGGCAAATGGAATTTAACGCGGACAAGTGTGAGATATTGCACTTTGGAGGGACAAACCAAAGTAGAACGTACAGGGTAAATGGTAGGACTCTGAAGAGTGCAGTTGAACAGAGGGATCTGGGAATAGAGGTACAGAATTCCCTAAAAGTGACGTCACAGGTGGATAGGGTCGTAAAGAGTGCCTTTGGTACATTGGCCTTTATAAATCGGAGTATCGAGTATAAAAGTTGGAGTGTTATGGTAAGGTTATATAAGGCATTGGTGAGGCTGAATTTGGAGTATTGTGTACAGTTTTGGTCACCTAGTTGCAGGAAGGATGTAAATAAGGTTGAAAGAGTGCAGAGAAGGTTCACAAGGATGTTGCCGGGACTTGAGAAGCTGAGTTACAGAGAGAGATTGAATAGGTTGGGACTTTATTCCCTGGAGCGTAGAAGATTATGGGGAGATTTGATAGAGGTGTATAAGATTTTGATGGGTATAGATAGAGTGAATGCAAGCAGGCTTTTTCCGCTGAGGCTAGGGGAGAAAAAAAACAGAGGGCATGGGTTAAGGGTGAAAGGAGAAAAGTTTAAAGAGAATATTAGGGGGGACTTCTTCACGCAGAGAGTGGTGGGAGTGTGGAATGAGCTGCCGGATAAAGTGGTAAATGCGGGGTCACTTTTAACATTTAAGAAAAATTTGGACGGGTTCATGGATGAGAGGGGTGTGGAGGGATATGGTCCAAGTGCAGGTCAGTGGGACTAGGCAAAAAATGGTTCGGCACAGACAAGAAGGGCCAAAAGGCCTGTTTCTGAGCTGTAATTTTCTATGGTTCTATGGTCCTTTCCTTCCTTTGACTCCACTGCACTTACTGGAGTTAAATGGGAGAGGTCGTGCTGTCCATTTCTGTTAACCAGGATTGGAAAGTTCCAGAAGAAATGGGCTATAATGTTAGGTAGAAAAACCTTAGTGGCCAGCAACCATGTGCCCAGCATACTGACTAGAAGATGAGGCAGTGCAATTTGGCAGAAGGGATAGGGGGTGGCAATGTGGACTTAATGGCACAGTTCTAAAGAATATGCAGGTATAGAAGGACCTTGTGCCCAGATCCTTGAATGTAGGAAGACATATTGAGAGCATCATTAGCCAAGCATATGAGATCTTGGGCTTTGTAAATAGAGGAATTGAGTACAAAAGCAGGGAAATTATACGGAATCCTTATAAAGCTTTGGTCATGCTTCAACTAGAGGCTTGCACCAGTTCTGGTCTTCCCACTTTCAGGAAGGATCTGAAGGTCCTTGAGAGGGTGCAGAAAAGGTTTACCAGAATGTCTCAAGGGTGAGGGAATTTGACTGCAAAGTTAGTTACCTATAAATGGCCGGTGGCCATCACCTCAGCCCTAGGACACCGCGACAGCAGTTCCTTAGGATAATCACCTAGGCCCAACCTCCTTCAGCTGCTTCACCAATGTCCTTCCCTTCAACGCAGAGTGAGAAGTCGGATGTTTGATAGGGAACAGTTCAAAACAAGGGGGCACAATATTAATGTTAGAGGTGGGCCAAAAAGTGTATGTTCTCATTGAAGAGTTATGAAAATCTGGGGCTTTTTTGTTATGAAGCATAGAAACATAGAAAATAGGAGCAGGAGTAGGCCATTCGGCACATTTAGCCTGCTTCACCAGCCAATATGATCATGGATGATCCTTTATAACACTGCTCCAGTGCTCTCCCCATACCCTTGACATCTTTAGATTCGAGAAATCTATCTATTTCCTTTTTAAATACATTTAATGGTTTATCCTTCTGTGGTAGAGAATTCCACAGGTTCACCGCCCTCTGAAGAAATGTTTCCTCAGCTCACTTCTAAATGACCTACCCTGTATCCTGATACTGACTCCTTGTTCTAGACCCTCCAGCCAGAGAAAACAACAACCCTGTATCCAGTCTGTTCAGCCCTGTCAGAATTTTATACATTTCCTAGAATCATAGAATCCCTACAATGCAGAAGGAGGCCATTCGACCCATTGAGCCTGCACCGACAACAATCCCACCCAGGTCCTATCCCCGTAACCCCACATATTTACCCTGGTAATCCCCCCGACACTAAGGGGCAATTTAATTTAGCATGATCAGTCAACTTAACCTGCCCATCTTTGGATTGTGGGAGGAAACTGGAGCACCTGGAGGAAACCCACACAGACACGCGGAGAATGTGCAAACTCCACACACAAGCAGTTGAAGGAGGTTGGGTCACTCGAGGCCAGATGTGAACCCGGGTCCCTAGTGCTGTGAGGCTGCAGTGCTAACCACTGTGCCGCCGTGCATCTCATTTTTCTAAATTCCAGTGAATACAGGCCACATTGACCCAATCTTCCCTCATATGACATTTCTGCCGTCCTAGGAATCTATTTGGTGAATCTTCGCTGCACCCCCTCTGGCAAATGTATCCTTCCTTACATAAGGAGACAAGAACTGCACACAATATTTCAGGGATTGTCTCACCAGGTTCCTGTATAGCTGCAGTAAGACATCCTTGCTTCTGTACTCAAGTCCTTTTGCAATGAAGGTCAACATACCACTTGCCTTTCTAACTGCTTGCTGCATCTCTCCGTAACCGGTGTATTAGGACACCTATAAAAGCAAATTACTGCAGGTGCTGGAATCTGAAATCAAAAGAATAAACACTGGAAAATCTCAGCAGGTCTGGCAGCATCTGTGAGGAGAGAAAAGAGCTGACGTTCAGAGTCCAGATGACCCTTTGTCATCCTTTCTATGCCTTTTAGCTTTGACAAAGGGTCATCTGGACTCGAAACGTCAGCTCTTTTCTCTCCTTACAGATGCTGCCAACCTGCTGAGATTTTCCAGCATTTTCTCTTTTGGTATTAGTACACGTAGGCCCGTTTGTATGTCAACATTTCCCAATCTATCACCGTTCAAAGAATGCTCTGCCATTCTGTTTCTCCATCCAAAGTGGATAACTTTGCATTAATCCACATTATCCTGCTTCTGGTATGCATTAACCAAACATTCAACTTGTTTGAATTACCTTGAAGCTTCTTAACAGTCTTCTCAACACTCACATTCCCAACACATTTTGTACCATCAACAAACTTGGAAGGATATGGGACAAATGCAGAAAAATGGGAATAGCGCACCTTTAGTGGATCCAAATGGATGATATTGGAATAGTGTAGATTAGAGGGGCTTTAGATTGGTTTCACTGGTCGGCGCAACATCGAGGGCTGAAGGGCCTGTACTGCGCTGTAATGTTCTATGTTCTATGTTTAGTGGTGGATATCAAAGAACAAAGAAAATTACAGCACAGGAAAAGGCCCTTCAGCCCTTCAAGCCTGCACCGACCATGCTGCCTGACTTAACTAAAACCCCCTACCCTTCCGGGGACCATATCCCTCTATTCCCATCCTATTCATGTATTTGTCAAGACGTCCCTTAAAAGTTCCTATCGTATCTGCTTTCACTGCCTCCCCCGGCAACGAGTTCCAGGCACCCACTACACTCTGTGTAAAAAATCTGCCTCGTACATCTCCTTTAAACCTTGCCCCTCGCACCTTAAACCTATGCCCCCTAGTAATTGACTCTTCCACCCTGGAAAAAGCTTCTGACTGTCCATGCCTCTCATAATCTTGTAGACTTTTATCGTTGGTGCAGACTCGGTGGACCTTTTCAGCATTCTGACTCTATATTACATTTGGTTCCCTCATCCCAATCGCCATTGTAAATTCTGAATAGTTATGGCCCAAGCACTGATCCCTGTGGAACCTGACTGGTCACACTGACACTTTGAAAAAGACCCAATTTATTCCTGCTTTCTGTTTCCTGTCTATGAATCAGTTCTCAATCCATTCCAATATATTACCCACAATCACATGTGCTTTTAATTTTGCACACTAACCTCTTATGTGGGATATCAAAAGCTTTCTGAAAATCCAAATGCACCATATCCACTGGTTCACCCTTATCTATTCTACTAGTTGTGTCCTCAAAAAACTCCAGTAACTTTCATTATTCCAGGTTGCCTTTGTCTAATCCTGTTGACATTTTCGAAGTGTCCTGTCATTACATCCTTTATGATATACTCTAGAATTTTCCCTACTACCAGTTTGTAATTCCCTGTTTCCTCCCTCCTTTTTAAAATAGTGGGTTACATTTGCCATCCTCCAATCTGCTAGGACTGTTCCAGCATCTACAGAATTTTAGAAGATGACAGCCAATGCATCCACTGTTCCCATGGCCACCACCTTTAGAAGCCTGGATGTAGATTATCAGGCCCTGGGGGTTTTATTGGCTTTCTGTCCCAATAATTTCTCCAGCACTATTTTTTTTAGTAAACTAATTTCCTTTGATTCCTTCTCACTAGAAGCAGCTGAGTGCGTTGGACGTGAAAAAGGTTTTGAGCCCTGACAACATCCTGGTGGGAGAACCTGCTGCCTTAGCCAAACTGTCCCTTGCTTGACACTGTTACTGAAGCATCTCCACCACAAGTAGTGGAATTGTCCAAGACTCACCACCAGCTTCTCACATGCTGTAGGTCCCAAATTGGTTTAACCATTCAGCAGTGAACAAGACAAATCAAGTGCAAATTGACGGCAAAAAACTTGAAAGTGTTCCATTTCTTTAAAGTGTGCGACTGATTTGGGTTAGAAGGAGGGTGTTAATATATCTTGCAATCTGAATAGATCGCAAGCCATGTTCCTTATTTCCATCCCTGAGCTTGGTGGAATCTATATTAAATCTGTTACAATCCTGTTAACTGCTGCAACTAAGCTGATCCAGTTGGCATATTATGGTCTTTTTATTTTTGTAGGTAAACGAACTCCTTGGCGTGGGATCTTGCTCTTTGGTCCACCTGGTACAGGGAAATCCTACCTGGCCAAAGCTGTAGCAACAGAGGCCAATAATTCCACATTCTTCTCTGTGTCTTCATCTGACCTGATGTCCAAATGGTTAGGAGAGAGCGAGAAGTAAGTGGTATCCCAAATATCTGGGCCTCGTGTTTCTGGGTAAAGACAGGTTCAAGCTCTCTATTCTAATTAAATAAAGGGAAATTACTGCAGATGCAGGAATCTGAAACAATAATAGAAAATACTGGACATTTTTAGCTTGGCACCTAACCAGCATCTCTTTTGGACTGCGGGAGGAAATCTGAGCACCCAGAGTAAACCCGTGCAGACTCCGCACAGACAGTCACCAGCGCCAGGGAATCGAATCCGGGTCTCTGGCGCTATGAGGCAGCAGTGCTAACCACTGTGCCGCCCAGGAATAATTAGGGAATGTTTAGTGCCTGTTGAAATGGACAGAGTTAAAATGCCATCAGTCTAATATCAGCCGGGCCACCAATCTATTTGTCAAAGAAACTGACCATAACCTTGAACCTAAAATTAAAGCAGCTGAAAGTGAGTGCAGGAGCTGTGTGGAATGAGAAAATTAAAGGACATGGAGGAGACTAACAATTAGCGTCCTAGAAATCAAGCTGTGACTGCTAAATCAGAGCAAACTCAGCTCGTCTCCAGTGTAAAATAAAAGAGCTGAATGAAGATTAAGATTTGTCGTGAAAAATGGTTATTGTTGGAATTTGTGGAAGTTTATGAAATATCTTTTTCATGGGCAAGGTAAACCATGAATGTTATTTTGGGAAGGTGGGACAGAGAACACGAGCAACAATCCTGAAAAATACATTTAGACAGAATATAAATTAAAATGTTTTTACTCATCCTGAGAAATATTTAGGATAATCTACGAAATTGAAAACAGAGGTAAAAAGCCTCAGTGAAAGCGAGTTATCTGCTTCTTTTGGTCTCCTCGGCATCTTATTCTGTTGCTTGTATCTTCTTTAAAGCTTTGAGATTCTTATTGAGGGTGAACTCTGCATTACCAGGTAAAGCATTAGACCCTTGCTACCTGTTCATTTCTCATCTTTCTTCTACCACAAGGTCTGGATCATCATCAGACCAGTTAACTTGATGTCTGTCATGGGGAAGGTGTTAGAACCGATCTTTAAAGAGATGTTATAGCTGGGCACTTAGAGAAGGCAGTAGGGAGTCTAATAACACCAGGTTAAAGTCCAACCTGGTGTTGTAAGACTCACTGTGTTTACCCCAGTCCAACGTCGGCATCTCCACATCACTTAGAGAAGCACATGGTAGTCGGGAAGAGTCAGTATCTTTTTGTGAAAAGGAAATCCTGTTTAATCAGTTAGTTGGAGTCCTTTGAAGGAATAACATGCACTGGATAAAGGAGAACCTGTAGAGTTGTAGGGAGTAACATATTAGGACACAAATGGTATGTTGTCCTTCATAGTGAGAAGATTTGCGTAAAAGAGCAGGGATGTCTTGCTCCAATTATACAGGGGCTTGGCGAGAGCTCACCTGGAATATTGTGTGCAGTTTCCTTCTCCTTATCTGAAGAAGGATGTTCTTGCTGGAGAGGGAGTGTAGCAAACATTTACCTGACTGATTCCTGGGATAGTGGGACTCATGTATGAGAAGAGATCGAGTCAGTTAGGATTATATTCGCTGAATTTAGAAGAATGTGGGAGCAATCTCATAAACCTATAAAATTCTAACAGGACTAGACAGAGTAGATGCAGGAAGGATGTTCCCAATGGCAGGGGAGTTCAGAACCGGGGAGGTCACAATCTAAGAATACAGGGTAAACCTTTTAGGACTGAGGTGAGGAGAAATTTCTTCACCCAGAGGATAGTGAATTTGTGAAATTCTCAACACAGAAAACAGTTGAGGCCAAAATATTGTATGTTTTCCAGGAGTTCGATATAGCTCTTGGGCCTAAAGGGATCAAAGGATATGGAGGGGAGAGCAGAAACAGGGGTTGGATGATCTGCAGTGATCACAATAAATGGCAGAAGAGGCTTGAGGGGCTGAATGGCCTACTCCTACTCCAATTTTTTATGTCTCTATTAGCATGTATAGAAGGTTGGCTGGCAGGCAGAAAACAGTATGTATTTCTAATGATGTGGAGATGCCGGCGTTGGACTGGGGTAAACACAGTAAAGAGTCTAACAACACCAGGTTAAAGTCCAACAGGTTTATTTGGTAGCAAAAGCCACTAGCTTTCGGAGCGCTGCTTCTTCGTCAGGTGAGTGGGAGATCTGCTCATACACATCAAACAGGGCAGATAAAGACACAAACTCAATTTACAGACTAATGAATAATGATTGGAATGCAAGTCTTTACAGCTAATCTAGTCTTAAAGGTACAGGCAATGCGAGTGGAGGGAGCATTAGCACAGGTTAAAGAGATGTGTATTCTCTCCAGACAGGACAGTTAGTGAGATTTTACAAGACCAGGCAAGTTGTGGGAGTTACAGATAGTGTGACATGAACCCAAGATCCCGGCTTAGGCCGTCCTCATGTGTGCGGAACTTGGCTATCAGTCTCTGCTCAGCGACACTGTGCTGTCGTGTGTTGTGAAGGCCGCCTTGGAGAATGCTTACCCGAATATCAGAGGCCGAATGCCCGTGACCGCTGAAGTGCTCCCCAACAGGAAGAGAACAGTCTTGCCTGGTGATTGTTGAGCGGTGTTCATTCATCCGTTGTCATAGCGTCTGCATGGTTTCCCCAATGTACCATGCCTCGGGACATCCTTTCCTGCAGCGTATCAGGTCGACAATGTTGGCCGAGTTGCAAGAGTAGGTACCGTGTACCTGGTGGATGGTGTTCTCACGTGAGATGATGGCATCCGTGTTGATGATCCGGCACGTCTTGCAGCGGTGGCTGTGGCAGGGTTGTGTGGTGTCATGGTCACTGTTCTCCTGAAGGCTGGGTAGTTTGCTGCGGACAATGGTCTGTTTGAGGTTGTGCGGTTGTTTGAAGGCAAGAAGTGGGGGTGTGGGGATGGCCTTGGCGAGATGTTCATCTTCATCAATGACATGTTGAAGGCTCCGGAGGAGATGCCGTAGCTTCTCCGCTCTGGGGAAGTACTGGACGACGAAGGATACTCTGTCCACCGTGTCCCGTGTTTGTCTTCTGAGGAGGTCAGTGCAGTTTTTCGCTGTGGCGCGTCGGAACTGTCGATCGATGAGTCGAGCGCCATATCCTGTTCTTATGAGGGCATCTTTCACCGTCTGGAGGTGTCTGTTGCGATCCTCCTCATCCGAGCAGATCCTGTGTATTCGGAGGGCTTGTCCGTAGGGGATGGCTTCTTTAACGTGTTTAGGGTGGAAGCTGGAGAAGTGGAGCATCGTGAGGTTATCCGTGGGCTTGCGGTACAGTGAGGTGTGGGGGTGACCGTCCTTAATGGAGATGCGTGTGTCCAAGAATGCAACCGATTCCGGAGAGTAGTCCATGGTGAGTCTGATGGTGGGATGGAACTTGTTGATATCATTGTATAGTTGTTTCAGTGATTGTTCGCCATTAACTTGATCAGCTGTAAAGACTCGCATTCCAATCATTATTCATTAGTCTGTAAATTGAGTTTGTGTCTTTATCTGCCCTGTTTGATGTGTATGAGCAGATCTCCCACTCGCCTGATGAAGGAGCAGCACTCCGAAAGCTAGTGGCGTTTGCTACCAAATAAACCTGTTGGACTTTAACCTGGTGTTGTTAGACTCCTTACTGTGTTTACCCCAGTCCAACGCCGGCATCTCCACATCATGGCTACCATCGACACTGCAAACTGCCGGCTCCAAATGGAGAGGATCTCCAAGAAGATCGCGCATATCAACACAGACATCAAGTTTCTACAAAGATGCAAGAAAGCAGACAAGATACCGAAAGGACTACAGATCACAAACCCACTCAGGTCAACCTATAACACAGACTACGCTGAGAGACTTTGCCGTCGCACCTCTCTCACCCTCCTCAAACACCTCATACACCAGCTCTACAGCAAACGCCGCAGCCTTGAAACCAAGATAGAGTCCATATTCTCAACTTGCGCTCAGGACGCAGACCAGCTGCGAAACTCTGCCAAGCAGACGAGACAAAGGAACTACACCATCTACATGCACACCAAGAACAGGAAACTCGAGAAACTCGGCATCACCACCAGCAGCAACCAAGCCTCCCCCGGTACCACAGTAGAAAACAGTACCACTGCAGGGAAGTCCATTGTCAACTTGTCGGACTACACACTTCAACCAGATGAAATCGAAGTTCTCAGCCGAGGGCTCAGTTTTTGCCCCCCAACCAAAATAGACCCCATCAGTCTCGGAGCAGACAGAGGAATTCATCAGGCGAATGAGGCTGCGGGAGTTCTTCCACAAACCCCAAGAGGCCAACAGCGAACACAATGAGACAGCCAATGAACCGGAACAGCAGACAGAGAGATCCGCAGTGCAACCGAAGAGGAAAGAGTCGAATTGGACCCCTCCGGAAGGCCACTGCCCTCGACTTGACATGTATGCCCAAGCCATCAGGAGGTGCATCAACACCAAATTCATCAGCCGCACTCACAAAACAGCTCCGAACATCACCCAAGCACAACGCAATGCCATCCGCACTCTCAAGACCAACCGCAACATTGTCATCAAACCAGCAGACAAAGGAGGGGCCATCGTCATACTGAACAGAACGGATTACTGCAAAGAAGTGTACCGACAACTGAACAACGAGGAACACTACAGACAGTTACCCACAGATCCGACCAAAGAACACACCCGTCAACTCAACACTCTGATCAAGACCTTTGATCCGGACCTTCAGAACACCCTCCGTGCTCTCATCCCACGTACTCCCCACGTGGAGATCTCTACTGCCTCCCGAAGATACACAAGGCAAACACCCGGCCGTCCCATCGTATCAGGCAATGAGACCCTGTGCTAGAACCTCTCCGGCTATGTCGAGGGCATCCTGAAACCCATTGTACAAAGAACCCCCAGCTTTTGTCGCGACACGACGGACTTCCTTCAGAAACTCGGCACACATGGAGCAGTTGAACCAGGAGCACTCCTCGTCACAATGGATGTCTCAGCACTCTACACCAGCATCCCCCACGATGATGGCATTTCTGCAACTGCCTCAGTACTCAACGCCGACAACTGCCAGTTTCCAGATGCAATTTTACAACTCATCCACTTCATCCTGGACCACAATGTCTTCATCTCCAACAACCAGTTCTTCATCCAGACACACGGAACAGCCATGGGGACCAAATTCGCACCTCAATATGCCAACATCTTCATGCACAGGTTCGAACAAGACTTCTTCACCGCACACGGCCTTCAACCGATGCTGTACACTAGATACATCGATGACATTTTCTTCCTTTGGAGTCATGGTGAACAATCACTGAAACAACTACGGTAGCACAGTGGTTAGCACTGCTGCTTCACAGCTCCAGGGTCCCGGGTTCGATTCCCGGCTCGGGTCACTGTCTGTGTGGAGTTTGCACATTCTCCTCGTGTTTGCGTGGGTTTCCTCCGGGTGCTCCGGTTTCCTCCCACAGTCCAAAGATGTGCAGGTTAGGTTGATTGGCCAGGTTAAAAAAATTGCCCCTGAGATGTGTAGGTTAGAGGGATTAGCGGGTAAATATGTGAGGGTAGGGCCTGGGTGGGATTGTGGTCGGTGCAGACTCGATGGGCCGAATGGCCTCCTTCTGCACTGTAGGGTTTCTATGATTCTATGACATCAACAAGTTCCATCCCACCATCAGACTCACCGTGGACTACTCTCCGGAATCGGTTGCATTCTTGGACACATGCATCTCCATTAAGGACGGTCACCTCAGCACCTCACTGTACCGCAAGCCCACGGATAACCTCACGATGCTCCATTTCTCCAGCTTCCACCCTAAACACGTTAAAGAAGCCATCCCCTACGGACAAGCCCTCCGTATACACAGGATCTGCTCGGATGAGGAGGACGCAACATTCACCTCCAGACGCTGAAAGATGCCCTCATAAGAACAGGATATGGCGCTCGACTCATTGATCAACAGTTCCAACGCGCCACAGCGAAAAACCGCACCGACCTCCTCAGAAGACAAACACGGGACACGGTGGACAGAGTACCCTTCGCCGTCCAATACTTCCCCGGAGCGGAGAAGCTACGACATCTCCGGAGCCTTCAACATGTCATTGATGAAGACGAACATCTCGCCAAGGCCATTCCCACACCCTCACTTCTTGCCTTCAAACAACCGCACAACCTCAACCAGACCATTGTCCGCAGCAAACTACCCAGCCTTCAGGAGAACAGTGACCACGACACCACACAACCCTGCCACAGCCACCGCTGCAAGACGTGCCGGATCATCGACACGGATGCCATCATCTCACGTGAGAACACCATCCACCAGATACACGGTACATACTCTTGCAACTCGGCCAACATTGTCGAACTGATACGCTGCAGGAAAGGATGTCCGGAGGCATGGTACATTTGGGAAACCATGCAGATGCTACGACAACGGATGAATGAACACCGCTCGACAATCACCAGGCAAGACTGTTCTCTTGTTGGGGAGCACTTCAGCGGTCATGGGCATTCGGCCTCTGATATTCGGGTAAGCATTCTCCAGGGCAGCCTTCACAACACACGACAGCGCAGAGTCGCTGAGCAGAGACTGATAGTCAGGTTCCGCACACATGAGGACGGCCTCAACCGGGATCTTGGGTTCATGTCACACTATCTGTAACTCCCACAACTTGCCTGGACTTGCAAAATCTCACTAACTGTCCTGTCTGGAGACAATACACATCTCTTTAACCTGTGCTAATGCTCCCTCCACTCACATTGTCTGTACCGTTAAGACTTGATTAGCTGTAAAGACTCTCATTCCATTCATTATTCTGTAAATTGAGTTTGTGTCTTTATCTGCCCTGTTTGCTGTATATGAACAGATCTCCCACTCACCTGACGAAGGAGCAGCGCTCCGAAAGCTAGTGGCGTTTGCTACCAAATAAACCTGTTGGACTTTAACCTGGTGTTGTTAGACTCCTTACTGTCTTTTTCTAATGGGCAGGATAAGGCGAGTGGAGTCCTGCAGGATCTGTGATAGAGTCGTACAATTTATATCAATGACTTCGATGAGGGGAGTGAAGGCATGGTAGCTAATTTTGCAGATGACACAAAGATAGATAGGAAAGTATGTTGTGAAGTGGACATGAGCTTGCAAATGGTTATAGATAGGTTGCGAGAGTGGGTAAAATTCTGGCAATGGAACATAATGTGGGAAAATGTGAAGTTCACTTTGGCAGGAAGAATAAAAAAATGGAGTGTTACTTAAATGGAGAATGACTGCAAAAATCTGAGGTACAGAGGTGTTCTTGTGCTTGAGTCACAAAGTTAGAATGCAGGCAGAGCAAGTTATTAAGAAAGCTAATGGAATGCTATCCTTTATTACAGGAGGCACTGCCCATAATAGCAAGGAGGTTAACAAGTGGGTGAACTTGCAGCGTGGATCAGTACCTGGGACTTCGATGTTGTGGCTATTTCAGAGACATGGATAGAGCAGGGACAGGAATGGATGCTGCAGGTCCCGGGGTTCAAATGTTTTAGTCGAAGTAGGGAAGGAGGTAGAAGAGGGGGAGGGGTAGCATTATTGGTCAGAGATTGTATCACAGTGTCAGAGAGGAGGTTTGATGAGGACTTATCTGTTGAGGTAGTATGGGCGGAGATTAGAAATAGGAGAGGAGAGGTCACCCTGTTGGGAGTCTTTTATAGACCTCCTAAAAGTTCTAGAGAGGTTGAGGAAAGGATTGCGGAGTCAATCCTGCTTAGGAGTGAAAGTAATAGGGCAATTGTTATGGGGGATTTTAACTTGACTAATATTGACTGGAATTGTTATAGCTCTAGCTCGTTAGAGGGGTCAGTTTTTGTTCAAAGCGTGCAGGAAGGTTTTTTGACTCAGTATGTAGACAGGCCAACTAGAGGTGAGGCTATATTGGATCTGGTGCTGGGAAATGAGCCAGACCAGGTGCTAGACTTGGAAGTTGGTGTGCATTTTGGTGATAGTGACCACAATTCGGTTACGTTCACCTTAGTGATGGAAAGGGATAGGCATGAACCTCGGGCCAGTGGTTTTAGCTGGGGGAAGGGTAATTATGAGGCTATTAGGAGAGAATTAGGAAACATAGGTTGGACTAGGAGATTACAGGGACTGGGAACGTCCGACATGTGGAGTTTTTTCAAGGAGCAGCTACTGCGAGTCTGTGATAGGTATGTCCCTGTCAGGCAAGGAGGAATTGGTAGGGCTAGGGAACCGTGGTGCACCAAAAAAGTTTCTTTGTTGGTTAAAAAGAAAAAGGAGGCTTATGTTCGGATGAGACGTGAGCACTCGGGTAGTGCACTAGAAAGCTTTAGATTGGCTAAGAGGGAGTTGAAGAGCGAGCTTAGAAGGGCTAAAAGGGGACATGAGAAGACTTTGGCGGATAGGGTTAAAGAGAATCCTAAGGCGTTCTATAGGTATGTCAAGAACAGAAGGTTGGTTAGGGCAAGTTTAGGGCCAGTTATAGATGGCAGAGGGAAGTTATGTGTGGAACCGGAGGAGATTGGTGAAGCATTGAACCAATATTTCTCTTCGGTGTTCACGCAAGGGGACATGAATATAGCTGAGGAGGACACTGGGTTGCAAGGGAGTAGAATAGACAGTATTACAGTTGATAAGGAGGATGTGCAGGATATTCTGGAGGGTCTGAAAATAGATAAATCCCCTGGTCCGGATGGGATTTATCCAAGGATTCTCTGGGAGGCAAGAGAAGTGATTGCAGAGCCTCTGGCTCTGATCTTCAGGTCGTCGTTGGCCTCTGGTATAGTACCAGAAGATTGGAGGTTAGCGAATGTTGTCCCATTGTTTAAGAAGGGGAACAGAGACTTCCCCGGGAATTATAGACCGGTGAGTCTCACTTCTGTTGTCGGCAAGATGTTGGAAAAAATTATAAGGGATAGGATTTATAGTTATTTGGAGAGTAATGAATTGATAGGTGATAGTCAGCATGGTTTTGTGGCAGGTAGGTCGTGCCTTACTAACCTTATTGAGTTTTTTGAGAAAGTGACCAAGGAGGTGGATGGGGGCAAGGCAGTGGACGTGGTATATATGGATTTTAGTAAGGCGTTTGATAAGGTTCACCATGGTAGGCTTCTGCAGAAAATGCAGATGTATGGGATTGGGGGTGATCTAGGAAATTGGATCAGGAATTGGCTAGCGGATAGGAAACAGAGGGTGGTGGTTGATAGTAAATATTCATCATGGAGTGCGGTTACAAGTGGTGTACCTCAGGGATCTGTTTTGGGGCCACTGCTGTTTGTAATATTTATTAATGATCTGGATGAGGGTATAGTTGGGTGGATTAGCAAATTTGCTGATGACACCAAAGTCGGTGGTGTGGTAGACAGTGAGGAAGGGTGTCGTAGTTTGCAGGAAGACTTAGACAGGTTGCAAAGTTGGGCCGAGAGGTGGCGGATGGAGTTTAATGCGGAGAAGTGTGAGGTAATTCACTTTGGTAGGAATAACAGATGTGTTGAGTATAGGGCTAACGGGAGGACTTTGAATAGTGTGGAGGAGCAGAGGGATCTAGGTGTATGTGTGCATAGATCCCTGAAAGTTGGGAATCAAGTAGATAAGGTTGTTAAGAAGGCATATGGTGTCTTGGCGTTTATTGGTAGGGGGATTGAATTTAGGAGTCGTAGCGTTATGTTGCAACTGTACACAACTCTGGTGCGGCCGCACTTGGAGTACTGTGTGCAGTTCTGGTCCCCACATTACAGGAAGGATGTGGAGGCTTTGGAGAGGGTGCAGAGGAGGTTTACCAGGATGTTGCCTGGTATGGAGGGGAGATCCTATGAGGAGAGGCTGAGGGATTTGGGATTGTTTTCGCTGGAAAGGCGGCGGCTAAGAGGGGATCTTATTGAAACATATAAGATGATTAGAGGTTTAGATAGGGTGGATAGTGATAGCCTTTTTCCTCTGATGGAGAAATCCAGCACGAGGGGGCATGGCTTTAAATTGAGGGGGGGTAGTTATAGAACCGATGTCAGGGGTAGGTTCTTTACCCAGAGGGTGGTGAGGGATTGGAATGCCCTGCCAGCATCAGTAGTAAATGCGCCTAGTTTGGGGGCGTTTAAGAGATCCGTAGATAGGTTCATGGACGAAAAGAAATTGGTTTAGGTTGGAGGGTCACAGTTTTTTTTTTAACTGGTCGGTGCAACATCGTGGGCCGAAGGGCCTGTTCTGCGCTGTAATGTTCTATGTTCTATGTTCTATGCAGTTACCCAGACCACTGGGTAAGACCATATCTCGAATATTGTGAGCAGCTTTGGTCTCCATAGTTAAAGAAAGATGTAAATGAGTTGGAGGTGATTCCGAGAAAGTTTACTAGATTGATAGAGAAGGTTTGCTAGGATGTTGCCTGGTATGGAGGGTCTTAGCTATGAGGAGAGATTGGGTAAACTGGGCTTGTTCTCCCTGGAAAGACAGAGAATGAGGGGAGATCTAATAGAGGTATACAAGATTATGAAGGGTATAGATAGGGTGAACAGTGGGAAGCTTTTTCCCAGGTCGGAGATGACGATCACGAGGGGTCACGGGCTCAAGCTGAGAGGGGTGAAGTATAACTCAGATATCAGAGGGACGTTTTTTACACAGAGGGTGGTGGGGGCCTGGAATGCGCTGCCAAGTAGGGTGGTGGAGGCAGGCACGCTGACATCGTTTAAGACTTACCTGGATAGTCACATGAGCAGCCTGGGAATGGAGGGATACAAACGATTGGTCTAGTTGGACCAAGGAGCGGCACAGGCTTGGAGGGCAAAGGGCCTGTTTCCTGTGCTGTACTGTTCTTTGTTTGTAGGTGAGCCCAGAACAGCTGGGCACTGTTTTAAGATTAGTGATCACCCTTGGAAAATCTGTTTCTCTGAAAAGAACATAGAACATAGAAAAGCTACAGCACAAACAGGCCCTTCGGCCCACAAGTTGCGCCGAACATGTCCCTACCTACTAGGCTTACCTATAACCCTCTATCTTACTAACTTCCATGAACTTATCCCAAAGTCTCTTCAAAGACCCTATCGAATCCGCCTCCACCATCACTACCGGCAGCCGATTCCACGCACCCACCCCCTCTGAATGAAAAACCTACCCCTAACATCTCTTCTGTACCTACTCCCCAGCACCCTAAACCTGTGACCTCTTGTGGCAACCATTTCAGCCCTGGGTAAAAGCCTCTGAGAATCCACTCTATCAATACCTCTCCACAGTGACTTTGGAACTCTCTGCCTCAGAAGGAGGTGGGGCATTGAATATTTTTAAGGCAGAGGTAGAACCAGAATCTAAGCTGATCAGGGGTAGATGAACATAAAGAACTTGGAACACAAACATTTCAGCCATGTTCTTACAAAATTAGGAATCTACTGATGACCATGAAACCATTGTCGATTGTCAGAAAACCCATCTGGTTCACTAATATCCCTTAGGGGAGGAAATCTGCCGTCTTTACCTGGTCTGACCTACACGTGATTCCAGATCCACAGCAATGCGATTGACTCAATTGCGCTTGAGCAACTAGGGACAGGCAATAAATGCTGACCAGCCAGTGATGCCCAAGTCCCACGAATGAATAAATAAAGAATAAAAAGACTGCCTACTTCTGCTCCTATTTTGTATGTTCATATCAGTTCATTCTCAGCAAGTCTTAATAGAGGTTTATAAGATGATGAGGGGGATAGATAGAGTGGACGTTCAGAGACTATTTCCTCGGGTGGATGTAGCTGTTACTAGGGGGCATAACTATAGGGTTCATGGTGGGAGATATAGGAAGGATGTCCAAGGTAGGTTCTTTACTCAGAGAGTGGTTGGGGTGTGGAATGGACTGCCTGCTGTGATGGTGGAGTCGGACACTTTAGGAACTTTCAAGCGGTTATTGGATAGGCACATGGAGCGCGCCAGAATGATAGGAAGTGAGATAGCTTGATCTTGGTTTCGGACAAAGCTCGGCACAACATCGAGGGCCGAAAGGCCTGTACTGTGCTGTACTGTTCTATGTTCTATGTAAGCCATGGAGGCTACTCAGTTAGTTGGGGTCACATCTCCCAGGTAGATTGCAAGTACTTCAGCAGCAATAGCTGACTGTCAAGAACCAATGTTAAAAGGTTGAGGTACCAACACACAACATGGCAGTGCCTGCAAGCACTCTACAAAGTGGGTCAGTACATAAGAGAAGGGAGAAGTAAATGGGTACTAAAAGAAAGGGGCTCCTCTGAACTTTTGCAAAGTTCTTTTTAATGTGCTTTTCTTTGAGGTCGCTGAGAGATGTGGGAGTCTCACTGGGTAATCGCATTTCCTTTATCCATCAGACTTGTGAAGAATCTGTTTGAATTGGCTCGACAGCACAAACCCTCCATCATATTTATCGATGAGGTCGATTCCCTCTGTGGATCCCGGAATGAGAACGAGAGTGAAGCTGCTCGGCGCATCAAAACAGAATTTCTGGTCCAGATGCAAGGTATAGCGGAAATGTCAGAGGCTGGTTCATTTTAAATCAGACTGATAGATGTTGCAAGCAGCATGTAATGTTACATTGATCTCTCGCTCTCTCAATTCTGGGTATAAGTTCAGTGGTGTATTCTCGGGCTTTAAGCAAGAGGTAGGTAGGCCATGCGCTGATGAATCCGTCATCAGTGTTTCCCTGTTTATTTTGCCTTTTTAAGCATGCTGGACTTTTTCTTCCAAAATAACAGTTTTCATGGGAGATTTGATAAAACTGATTTAAGAAATTGGAAAGAATTCCCGGGGGAATTCCAATGTGGTGAGTCATGATTCAGAATTAACAGCCTGAATAGTTGCTGGAAGCAGATTACATAGAACATAGAATAGTACAGCACAGAACAGGCCCTTCGGCCCACGATGTTGTGCCGAGCTTTATCTGAAACCAAGATCAAGCTATCCCACTCCCTATCATCCTGGTGTGCTCCATGTGCCTATCCAATAACCGCTTAAATGTTCCTAAAGTGTCTGACTCCACTATCACTGCAGGCAGTCCATTCCACACCCCAACCACTCTCTGCGTGAAGAATCTACCTCTGATATCCTTCCTGTATCTCCCACCATGAACCCTATAGTTATGCCCCCTTGTAATAGCTCCATCCACCCGAGGAAATAGTCTTTGAACGTTCACTCGATCTATCCCCTTCATCATTTTATAAACCTCTATTAAGTCTCCCCTCAGCCTCCTCCGCTCCAGAGAGAACAGCCCTTGCTCCCGCAACCTTTCCTCATAAGACCTACCCTCCAAACCAGGCAGCATCCTGGTAAATCTCCTCTGCACTCTTTCCAGCGCTTCCACATCCTTCCTATAGTGAGGTGACCAGAACTGCACACAATATTCCAAATGTGGTCTCACCAAGGTCCTGTACAGTTGCAGCATAACCCCACGGCTCTTAAACTCCAACCCCCTGTTAATAAAAGCTAACACACTATAGGCCTTCTTCACAGCTCTATCCACTTGAGTGGCAACCTTTAGAGATCTGTGGATATGAACCCCAAGATCTCTCTGTTCCTCCACAGTCTTCAGAACCCTACCTTTGACCCTGTAGTCCACATTTAAATTAGTCCTACCAAAATGAATCACCTCACATTTATCAGGGTTAAACTCCATTTGCCATTTTTCAGCCCAGCTTTGCATCCTATCTATGTCTCTTTGCAGCCTACAACAGCCCTCCACCTCATCCACTACTCCACCAATCTTGGTGTCATCAGCAAATTTACTGATCCACCCTTCAGCCGCCTCCTCTAAGTCATTAATAAAAATCACAAAGAGCAGAGGACCAAGCACTGATCCCTGTGGCACTCCGCTAGCAACCTGCCTCCAATCCGAAAATTTTCCATTGACCACCACCCTCTGTCTTCGATCAGACAGCCACGATGTTGTGCCGAGCTTTATCTGAAACCAAGATCAAGCTATCCCACTCCCTATCATCCTGGTGTGCTCCACGTGCCTATCCAATAACCGCTTAAATGTTCCTAAAGTGTCTGACTCCACTATCACTGCAGGCAGTCCATTCCACACCCCAACCACTCTCACCTATCCAATCGGCCAACTTTCCCTCTATCCCACACCTCCTTACTTTCATCATAAGCCGACCATGGGGGACCTTATCAAACGCCTTACTAAAATCCATGTATATGACATCAACTGCCCTACCTTCATCAACACACTTAGTTACCTCCTCAAAAAATTCTATCAAATTTGTGAGGCACGACTTGCCCTTCACGAATCCATGCTGACTATCCCGGATTAATCCGCATCTTTCTAAATGGTCGTAAATCCCATCTCTAAGGACCTTTTCCATCAATTTACCAACCACCGAAGTAAGACTAACTGGTCTATAATTACCAGGGTCATTTCTATTCCCTTTCTTAAACAGAGGAACAACATTCGCCATTCTCCAGTCCTCTGGCACCATCCCCGTGGACAGCGAGGACCCAAAGATCAAAGCCAAAGGCTCTGCAATCTCATCCCTTGCCTCCCAAAGAATCCTAGGATACATTTCATCAGGCCCAGCGGACTTATCGACCTTCAGTTTATTCAAAACTGCCAGGACATCCTCCCTCCGAACATCTATTTCCTCCAGCCTATTAGCCTGTAACACCTTCTCTTCCTCAAAAGCATGGCCCCTCTCCTTGGTGAACACTGAAGAAAAGTATTCATTCATCACCTCGCCTATCTCTACTGACTCCATACACAAGTTCCCACTACTGTCCTTGACCGGCCCTAACCTCACCCTGGTCATTCTTTTATTCCTCACATAAGAGTAAAAAGCCTTGGGGTTTTCCTTGATCCGACCCGCCAAGGACTTCTCATGTCCCCTCCTAGCTCTCCTAAGCCCCTTTTTCAGCTCATTCCTTGCTAACTTGTAACCCTCAATCGAGCCATCTGAACCTTGTTTCCTCATCCCTACATAAGCTTCCCTCTTCCTTTTCACAAGACATTCCACCTCTTTCGTGAACCATGGTTCCCTCACTCGGCCATTTCCTCCCTGCCTGACAGGGACATACCTATCAAGGACACCCAATATTTGTTCCTTGAAAAAGTTCCACTTTTCATTAGTTCCTTTCCCTGACAGTTTCTGTTCCCAACTTATGCCCCCTAATTCTTGCCTAATCGCATCATAATTACCTCTCCCCCAATTGTAAACCTTGCCCTGCCGTACGGCCCTATCCCTCTCCATTGCAATAACAAAAGACACCGAATTGTGGTCACTATCTCCAAAGTGCTCTCCCACAACCAAATCTAACACTTGGCCCGGTTCATTTCCCAGTACCAAATCCAATGTGGCCTCACCTCTTGTCGGCCTATCCACATATTGTGTCAGGAAACCTTCCTGCACATAGTGCACAAAAACTGCCCCATCCGAACTATTTGACCTACAAAGGTTCCAATCAATATTTGGAAAGTTAAAGTCCCCCATGACAACTACCCTGTGACCCCCACACATATCCATAATCTGCTTAGCAATTTCTTCCTCCACATCTCTATTACTATTTGGGGGCCTATAGTAAACTCCTAACAACATGACCGCTCCTTTCCTATTTCTAACCTCAGCCCATATTACCTCAGTGTGCAGATCCCCCTGGAAGTGCCTTTCCGCAGCCGTTAAACTATCCTTGATTAACAATGCCACTCCACCACCTCTTTTACCAGCTTCCCTACACTTAGTGAAGCATCTATACCCCGGAACGTCCAACAACCATTCCTGTCCTTGTTCTACCCACGTCTCCGTAATGGCCACAACATCGTAGTCCCAAGTACCAATCCACGCCCCAAGTTCATCTACCTTGTTCCGGATGCTCCTTGCATTGAAGTAGACACACTTCAACCCACCTTCCTGTCTACCGGTACCCACCCTTGACCCTGATACCTTCCCCAATACCTCACCACCCTCACTGACTTCTGGACTACAACTCCTTTTCCCACTCCCCTGACAAATTAGTTTAAACCCCCCTGAAGAGCCGTAACAAATTTCCCTCCTAGGATATTGGTGCCCCTCTGGTTCAGGTGCACCCCGTCCTGTTTGTACAGGTCCCACCTTCCCCAGAATGTGTTCCAATTATCCACGTATCTGAAACCCTCCCTCCTACACTATCCCTGCAACCACATGTTTAACTGCACTCTCTCCCTGTTCCTCAACTCGCTATCACCTGGCACCGGCAACGTACCAGAGATGACCACATGTTTCGTCTTGGCTCTCAGCTTCCAGCCCAGCTCCAGAAATTCCTGCTTTAAATCCCCGTCCCTTCTCTTACCTATGTCATTGGTACCAATGTGTACCACGACTTGTGACTGTTTCCCCTCCCCCTTCAGAATCCGGAAAACACGGTCTGAGACGTCACGGACCTTGGCATCCGGTAGGCAACATACCATCCGTGAGTCTCTTTTGCTGCCACAGAACCTCCTATCTATCCCTCTAACTAACGAGTCCCCAATACCTATTGCCCTCCCACTCTGCCCCTTACCCTCCTGAGCCACAGAGACGGACACAGTGCTCAAGATCCTCTCACTGCGGCTCACCACTGGTATGTCATCCCCCTCAACCGTATCCAAAGCGGAATACTTGTTGCTAAGGGGAACGACCACCGGGGATCCCTGCACGGACTGCTTCCTCCCAGCCCCTCTCACCATCACCCATCTGTTTTCATTCCTCGGAGTAACTATATCCCTAAAGCTTCTGTCTATGGCCACCTCTGCGTCCCTAACGATCCTAAGTTCATCCAACTCCAGCTCCAGTTCCCTAACACGGTTTTGGAGGAGCTGCAGATGGGTGCACTTCCCACAGGTGTAATCAGCAGGGACACTGTCGTCGTCCCTCACCTCAAACATAGTGCAAGAGGAACATAGCACTGCCTGCACACCCATCCCCTCTAGATACCTTGCCAGTACCAGGTAGAAACAGCAAAAATGAATTAAACTCACCCCTGCCTCGACCTTTCTGTCTAAGCCCTGTGAGCCAAAGCCTTATAGCTCACACTCTGCTTCCCACACACTCTGCTGCCCGCTCCCGACGCTGCCCGCTGTATACTGCAGCCTACCTTTTATACTTCACACGCTTAAAAAACCCTTCCCAGACTCCTTAGCAGCCCACTTCCAGTTTTCACTTTAAACTTAAAATACAACTGCAAAAGTAAAGGCCAAAAAAAAACACACACTAGCTGACTAATTAAATAAATAAACAATTCAATTAATCTCTCACCAGCACTGCTGCCTCCAATCACTCCCTCTCAGCTTGCTCCAGTGGAACAATTCTATATAAAGTTTCAAAGGGAATTGAATAAATACTTGAAGTGAAAATACTGGCAGGGCTATGAGGAAAGCTGAATGAATAATAAAACAATCGAGAACCAGCTTAAATATGGATGGGTCAGAGGGCAAGTGAGAAAAATATAAACAAAATGTATGAAGACATTGGCGGTTTACTTCAGGGGGTCCAATAGTCTTCTGTAGGCATATAAATGGTAAAGAGCGGTAAGAGTACGAGTAGAGATTGTGCATAGCTGAAGTATTATGTGAAATACTTTGCATCTGCCTTGACCAGGAAAGAAAATAATGTCCAGGACATGGTGAAAGAGGAAGTAATTCAAACACTGGAAAAGGTTTAAAATTAGTATGGAGGAGGTATTGGGTCAGCTTGTCTGTACTTAAAGTAAGGCCAGTAAGAAGTCTCTCAACACCAGGTTAAAGTTCAACAGGTTTATTTGGTAGCAAAAGCCACTAGCTTTCGGAGCGCTGCTCCTTCATCAGGTAATGGGAGTCCTGTTCACAAACAGGGCATATAAAGACAAAGTCAATTTACAAAATAATGGTTGCAATGCGAGTCTTTACAGGTAATCAAGTCTTAAAGGTCTTTCTTTGGACTCATGGTGAACAATCACTGAAACAACTATATGATGACATTAAGAAGTTCCATCCCAGACTCACCATGGACTAACCACCGGAATCGGTTGCATTCTTGGACACACGCATCTCCATCAAGGACGGTCACCTCAGCACTTCACTGTACCGCAAACCCACGGATAACCTCACGATGCTCCACTTCTCCAACTTCCACCCTAAACACGTTAAAGAAGCCATCCCCTACGGACAAGCCCTCCGTATACACAGGATCTGCTCAGATGAGGAGGATCGCAACAGACACCTCCAGACGCTGAAAGATGTCCTCATAAGAACAGGATATGGCGCTCGACTCATCGATCGACAGTTCCGACGCGCCACAGCGAAAAACCGCACCGACCTCAGAAGACAAACACGGGACGCGGTGGACAGAGTACCCTTCGTTGTCCAGTACTTCCCCGGAGCGGAGAAGCTACGGCATCTCCTCCGGAGCCTTCAACATGTCATTGATGAAGATGAACATCTCACCAAGGCCATCCCCACACCCCCACTTCTTGCCTTCAAACAACCGCACAACCTCAAACAGGCCATTGTCCACAGCAAACTACCCAACCTTCAGGAGAACAGTGACCAAGACACCACACAACCCTGCTACAGCAACCTCTGCAAGACGTGCTGGATCATCGACACGGATGCCATCATCTCACGTGAGAACACCATCCACCAGGTACACGGTACATACTCTTGCAACTCGGCCAACGTTGTCTACCTGATACACTGCAGGAAAGGATGTCCCGAGGCATGGTACATTGGGGAAACCATGCAGACGCTACGACAACGGATGAATGAACACCGCTCGACAATCACCAGGCAAGAGCGTTCTCTTCCTGTTGGGGAACACTTCAGCGGTCACGGGCATTCGGCCTCTGATCTTCGGGTAAGCGGTCTCCAAAGCGGCCTTCACGACACACGACAACGCAGAGTCGCAGAGCAGAGACTGATAGCCAGGTTCCGCACACATGAGGACGGCCTCAACCGGGATCTTGGGTTCATGTCACACTATCTGTAACTCCCACGACTTGACTGGGCTTGCAAAATCTCACTAATTGTTCTGTCTGGAGACAATACACATCTCTTTAACCTGTGCTTAACGCTCTCTCCACTCGCATTGTCTGTACCTTTAAGACTTGATTACCTGTAAAGACTCGCATTCCAACCATTATTTAGTAAATTGAGTTTGTGTCTTTATATGCTCTGTTTGTGAACAGAACTCCCACTTACCTGACGAAGGAGCAGCGCTCCGAAAGCTAGTGGCCTTTTGCTACCAAATAAACCTGTTGGACTTTAACCTGGTGTTGTGAGACTTCTTACTGTGTTTACCCCAGTCCAACGTCGGCATCTCCACATCTTAAAGTAAGGCACCAGGACCAGGTGAGGTGTTTCCAAGGGTACCGAGGGAAGTGAGTGGAAATTGCAGAGACATTGATTATAATTTTCAAGTCTTCCTTGGACTCGGGAGGTGCTAGAGGACTGGCGAATTGCAAATGTTACATCCCTGTTTAAAAGAAGGGTGTATAAAATGATTCCAGCAACTATAGGCCTGTCAGTTTAACTTCTGTGATGGGGAAGCTTCCAAAAATATATAAATATGTGAAGAGTAAAAGGATGAGACGTGAACATAAGAAATAGGAGCAGGAGTAGGCCATCTAGCCCCTCGAACCTGCCCGCCATTCAATAAGATCATGGCTGATCTGAAGTGAATCAGTTCCACTTACCCGCCTGCTCCCCATAACCCTTAATTCCCCTAGCGATCAGAAATCCATCTATCCGTGACTTAAACATATTCAACGAGGTAGCCTCCACCACTTCAGTGGGCAGAGATTCACCACCCTCTGAGAGAAGAAGTTCCTCCTCAACTCTGTCCTAAACTGACCCCCCTTTATTTTGAGGCTGTGCCCTCTAGTTCTGGTTTCCTTTCTAAGTGGAAAGAATCTCTCCACTTCTACCCTATCCAGCCCCTTCATTATCTTATATGTCTCTATAAGGAAGGAATAGGGCCTATAAAAGGTGAAGGCGGGAAAATCTGTACGGAACCAGTAGAAATGGTAGAGGTGCTTAATGAGTATTTTGCCTCGGTTTTCACAGAGGAGAAGGACCTGGGTGGATGTACTGCGGGCTTGCGGTGGACTGAAAAGATTGAGTATGTGGACTTTAACAAAGAGGTTGTGCTGGAATCTTTGAATGGCATCAAGATAGATAAGTCGCTGGGTCTGGATGGGATGTACCCCAGGTTACTGTGGGAGGCGAGGGAAGAGATTGCAGAGCCTCTGGCGATGATCTTTGCGTCGTCGAGGGAGACGGGGGAGGTGCCGGAGGATTGGAGGATTGCGGATGTGGTTCCTATTTTCAAGAAGGGGAATAGGGATAGCCCAGGAAATTACCGACCGCTGAGTCTAACCTCAGTAGTTGGTAAGCTGATGGAGAAGATCCTGAGGGACAAGATTTATGAGCATTTAGAGAGGTTTAGTATGCTCAAGAATACTCAGCATGACTTTGTCAAAGGCAGATCGTGCCATACGAGCCTGGTGGAGTTCTTCGAAAATGTGACTAAACACATTGACGAAGGGAAAGCGGTAGATGTGGTTTATATGGATTTTAGCAAGGCGTTCGATAAGGTCGCCCATGCAAGGCTTCTAGAAAAAGTGAGAGGGCATGGGATCCAAGGGGCTGCTGCCCTGTGGATCGAGAACTGGCTTGCCCAAAGGAGGCAGAGAGTGTGTATAGATGGGTCTTTTTCTAAATGGAGGTCGGTCACCAGTGGTGTGTCCCAGGGATCTGTTCTGGGACCCTTGCTGTTTGTCATTTTCATAAATGACCTGGATGAGGAAGTGGAGGGATGGGTTGGTAACTTTGCCGACGACACGAAGGTTGGTGGGGTTGTGGATAGTCTGGAGGGATGTCAGAAGTTACAGAGGGACATAGATAGGATGCAAGACTGGGCGGAGAAGTGACAGATGGACTTCAACCCAGATAAATGCGTAGTGATCCATTTTGGCAGGTCAAATGGGATGAAGGAGTACAGGAAAGGGAAAGACTCTTAGTACTGTAGAGGATCAGAAGGACCTTGGGGTCCGGGTCCATAGGACTCTAAAATCGGCCCTGCAGGTGGAGGAGGTGGTTAAGAAGGCGTATGGTGTGCTGGCCTTTATCAATCGAGGGATTGAGTTTAGGAGTCCAGGGATAATGATGCAGCTATATAAGACCCTCGTCAGACACCACTTGGAGTACTGTGCTCAGTTCTGGTCGCCTCATTACAGGAAGGATGTGGAAAAGATTGAAAGGGTGCAGAGGAGATTTACAAGGATGTTGCCTGGATTGAGTGGCATGCCTCATGAGGATAGGCTGAGGGAGCTCGGTCTTTTCTCCTTGGAGAGACGTAGGATGAGAGGAGACCTAATAGAGGTATATAAGATGTTGAGAGGCATAGATCGGGTGGACTCTCAGAGGCTTTTTCCCAGGGTGGAAATGGCTGTTACGAGAGGACACAGGTTTAAGGTGCTGGGGGGTAGGTTTATAAGATGATGAGGGGGATAGATAGAGTGAACGTTCAAAGACTATTTCCTCGGGTGAATGGAGCGGTAACTAGGGGGCATAACTATAGGGTTCCTGGTGGGAGATATAGGAAGGATGTCCGAGGTAGGTTTTTTACTCAGAGAGTGGTTGGGGTGTGGAATGGACTGCCTGCAGGGATAGTGGAGTCAGAAACTTTAGGAACATTTAAGAAGCTATTGGATAGGCACATGGAGTACTTCGGGATGATGGGGAGGAAATAGCTTGATCTGGGTTTCAGACAAAGCTCGGCACAACATCATGGGCCGAATGGCCTGTTCTGTGCTGTACTGTTCTATGTTCTATGTACAGGGGAAATGTTAGAGGGAAGTTTTTCACAGAGGGTGGTGGGCGAGTGGAATCGGTTGCCGTCAGTGGTGATGGAGGCAAACTCAATAGGGTCTTTTAAGAGACTCCTGGATGAGTACATGGGACTTAATAGGATGGAGGGTTATAGGTAGGCCTAAAAGGTAGGGATATGTTCGGCACAACTTGTGGGGCTGAAGGGCCTGTTTTGTGCTGTCGTTTTTCTAAAAATAATAATTCGGGACAAAATTAATAGTCAAATGCAGGTTAATTAAGAAAAGCGAACACTGATTTGTTGAGGGAAAATCATGTTTAAGTAGCTGGAGTTTTTTGGATTGAGGATAATGCTGTTGCATGGACTTCCAAATGGTGTTTGATACAGTGCCATAAAAGAATAAAATGACAGCAAACCGCTGAATGGATATTCTTTGGATTAGAACATTTGCGGTGAAGTTCCCCAGGGTTCAGTGTTGAGACCAATGCTTTTCCTGATTATATATTAATGATCTAGACCTTGGTGTACTGGACACAATTTCAAAATTTGTGATGTTACAAAACTTGGAAGCATTATGTATTGTGAGGACAGTGTAGAATTTGAAAAGGACATAGCTTGGTGGAATGGTTGGCAAGTGGCAGATAAAATTCAATGCAGAGAATTGTGAAGTGATTCAGTTTGGTAGAAAGAATGTGGAGGGACAACATAATATAAAGGGACACAACTCTCAGGCTGTGGGAAGCAGAGGGACCTGAATGTATATCTGCATAAATTATTGAAGAAGGCGGAACTGGTTGAAAATGGTTAATGCAGTTTTTGAATAGGAACATAAAGCACAAAAGCAAAGAGTTTATGTTAAACTTCCATAAAACACTGCTTTGGCCTTGTCTAATCCTAGGATGAGGAACGGCAGTTAAGTTGATAGATTGGAGAAGTCGGGACTTTTTGTTGAAGTGAAGGTTGAGCAGAGATTTGATTGAGATATTCAAAATCAAGAGGGATCTGGACAGAATAGATAGAATCTGTTCCCATTGGTAGAATGATCTACAGTGAGAGAGTGCTCACATTTAAGATAATTGGCAAAAGATGCAATGGAGACATACCCATGCACATAGCGAGCGGTTAAGATCTGTAATGTGCTACCCGAGTGTGTGATGGAGGCAGGTTTAATCGAGGCAGTCAGGAGGGAATTGGATTATTATCTGAAAAGGAAGAATGTATAGAGTTATGGGGAGAAGGCAGGGGAATGGCACTGGCGAAGTTGCTCATGTTGAGATCTGGCGCAGATATGATGGACTAAATGACAAGTTCTGGTCGCTACATTATCAGAAGAATGTGAATGCATTGGAGGGGGTGCAGAGGAGATTCGAGAGGTTGCTGCCTGGGATGGAACATTTAAGTTATAAAGAGAGGTTGGGTTGTCTTTGTTGGAGCAGAAAAGATTGAGGGGCGATCTGATCGAGGTGTTCAAGATTATGAAGGACACGGACAGAGTGGATAAGGAGCAGCTGTTCCCCTTAGTTGAAAGGTCAGTCACAAGGATTCAAGGTGAGGGGCAGGAGGTTTATATAGAATATAGAAACCCTACAGTGCAGAAGGAGGCCATTCGGCCCATCGAGTCTGCACCGACCACAATCCCACCCAGGCCCTACCCCCACATATTTACCCGCTAATCTACGCATCAGGACTCTAAGGGGCAATTTTTTTTTTAACCTGGCCAATCAACCTAACCCGCACATCTTTGGACGGTGGGAGGAAACCGGAGCACCCGGAGGAAACCCACGCAGACACAAGGAGAATGTGCAAACTCCACACAGACAGTGACCGAGCCAGGAATTGAACCCGGGACCCTGGAGCTGTGAAGCAGCAGTGCTAACCACTGTTATGTGAATGTGAGGAAAAATCTTTTTACCCTGAGGGTGGTGATGGTCTGGAATGCGCTGCCTGGGAGGGGAGTGGAGGCGGGATGCCTCACATCCTTTAAAAGTACCGGGATGAACAATTGGTACATAACATTCAGGGCTATGGGCCAAGTGCTGGCAGATGGGATTAGGTGGGTGTTCAGGTGTTTCTGATGTGTCGGTGCAGACTCTTAAGGGCCGAAGGGCCTCTTCTGCGCAGCGTGGTTCTGTGTGGATCTGCACTGTAGGGATTAAAAAAAAGATTTTGAGAAGGCAGCTGGAAGCTTAGAAGGCTAGAGAGGAAGCTTTTCTCTCAGCTTTGTACAAGAAAAACCATACTCTGGATTAATGGTTAAGAAAACCAAGTGGAGAGATTTGAAGAACAGCTAGCTAACGAAACTAGAGAAATTGAGAAGTTTCCAAGAAGTCTGAGGTTAAAGGTACTAAAACAGCACTGGTCAGTAAATCTGTTAGATTTGTCAGTAATCTGTTTTTGGCATTAAACCTCTGCGTAATTGTTAAGGTAAATGAAAGGAATATGGTATCATAGTCCAGTGTTTTCATGTTTTAATTTTTTTTCTTGTTAAAATTAATTAGTGATCCTGTGATTGTTCCTCCACGTTTTATTTAAGAATAAAAGTTATCGCTTTTGGAGCCAGGGTTCCATTCTGGAATCTTCCTATCCTGTTGTAACATCAACTGGGATCGTAATAGTGTAAGCATTAGAAGTGGATGGCACAGTGGTTAGCATTGCTGCCTCACAGCACCAGGGACCCAGGTTCGATTCCCGGCTTGGTTCACTGTCTGTGTGGAGTTTGCATGTTTTCCCTGTGTCCACATGGGTTTTCTCTGGGTGCCCCGGTTTCCACCCACAGTCCAAAGACATGCTGGTTAGGTGCAATGGCCATGCTAAATTCTCCCTCAGTGTACCCAAACAGGTGCCGGAGTGTGGTGACCAGGGGAATTTCACAGTAACTTCATTGCAGTGTTAATGTAAGCCTACTTGTGACTAATAAATACACTTTAACTTTGGTAATTACACAGATGGCCACAGCTACTTGTTTGTGGCAAGAGGATCATGTGCCCAAAAGTACCAATTCTTTTCAGAATGAGTGTGCCTGGGATCAGTTTTTCCAGGTTTCTGAGCTATTCTGATTAGTTAGTCTTTACATTTCTGCGTGTCTTAACCCATGAGAGAGAAACCTAACCTGATTATTGTGTATTTGGGGATCCAGAAATGTTCTGTCGCATTCAAAAAAAATTTGTTTCTCCAACTTCAGGTGTTGGGAACAGTAGCGATGGAATCTTGGTTCTGGGAGCGACAAACATCCCCTGGGTGCTGGATTCTGCCATCAGAAGGAGGTTAAGCTTCAAATTGCGCTATTTCCAACAGAATATTGGAAGTTTCTTTTAATTATGTGAAATCATTTAAAAGTTTCCTAACTGTTTGTATTAAGGTTTGAGAAACGGATTTACATCCCGCTACCAGAGGAACCAGCAAGAGTCCACATGTTTAAATTGCACCTGGGCACAACTCCTCACTGCCTGACGGAGGCTGATTTCCGGGAACTTGGTAGGAAAACAGAGGGATATTCTGGCGCAGACATCTGTATAATTGTCCGTGATGCATTAATGCAGCCAGTCCGGAAAGTGCAATCAGCAACCCATTTTAAGAAGGTAAATAGCCAGTGTTTATTGGAAGTCACAGCCTCCCTCTGAGAATAAATATCCCACTGGCATCTTAAACATGGAGCTCTGGACTTAATCACAGAGTAACCTGTTGGCCAGTGCTCCAAGATTTTTAGCAATGTCAAAAAATGTGAAGTTCTGTATTTTAAATGTTACAGAAAGGAGAAGAAATTGACCTTAAATGGTAAGATTTGAAATAGAATTTTAGTGCAGATAAGGGTGATGGTACAAATGGATAAGGCTGGAACAGAATCCTGGCTTTACTTATTTGCAATGAGGAGATAGTACAAGTTTGTACAGGGCCATCATTAGGCGAGAGGTACTGTATTGTCGGTAGGTCTGGGCATCCAGTTACGTGAAGGATATAAAAACAGTTGAAAAGACGCAGGGTGGATTCACTGGATGAGTGTCAGTCGCAAGTTACATTATAGAGAGATTAGAGATGAGAAAATTGAGGGGCTGTCTGATTGGTGCCCTTCATTATTGATTGGTTATCATGGAGTAAATATTGAGAGGGTTCAAAATTAAAGCCATCAGAAAGTTTTAAAATAGGAATTTAGAAATGGAATTCTCAGCCACATATTAAAACCTGTACATTTTAAAAAGGGATATGAAAGAGTATGGCTGGTAAGCAGAAGAGTGGGATTAGACTGGGAGGGACTTTGATGATTTTGGGGTGCAATTTTGGGTGCAATTAGATTTGGTGGGCTATTGATGGGTTTGGGAGTGGGGTTAGACTGGGTGAGATATTAAAAGGTATGAGGAGTAAGGTGCTAGTGGGATTAGACTAATAGGCAAAAACATTGCCAAATTGTTATTCAAAGGACAATGTTTCTGCTCGCAGGTTATGTAACTGGACCTGGGAATCGAGTATTGATATATTTTTCCTGTTCAGTCTTCTGATTTGAATTTTTGCAGTAGACTTGCTTTTTAATTGACATGGGGTTGCCAATCGTCCAGGATTGGTATGGAGTCCTCAATCTCCAGTACATTATTGTGTACAATCATGACGAAAAATCATCAAGACATTAAAAGAAGGTTTTTCCTTTTCTTTGAACATTTTGCTTCACCAGACGTCAAAGGGCATGTTGGGGGAGCGGGTGGGGGGGGGGGGCTGTTTGGCTGACAGTTTAGCATCATCCAATTGCATCGTGAGGCCTTTTTGCTTTGCTATCCCATTGGTATAGGAAAACAGTGAGTCACAAGGGGAATGTTTTGGCTGACAAATGGCTGAAGCTTGGGGGAATATCATTGAACCTTCGGGAATACATTTACTCAGCAGGCAACCCTAAACTGGTAGGATCTCAGCCCAGTGTATAATATCATCACCAGGTAGAAATTGAGAATTTAAGTGAGACAGTGACATGGTTCTAATGTCATTGGACAAATAATCCAGAGGTCCAGGCTTAAACTCTGGGGACAAAGACTCAAATCTCACCACAGCAGTTGGTGGAATTTCAGTTGAACCTGGAATTGAAAGCTAGTCTTAGTACTGATGACCATGGAACTATCATTGTTTATTGTAAAAACCCATCTGGTCCACTAGTTTTCCTTTTAAGGAAGGGAATTTGCCATCCTTACCTGATCAGGCCTACATGTGACTCCAAACCCACAGCAACATAACTGACTCTTTGCTGCCCTCTGAAATGGCTTTGCAAGCTACTCAGTGCAGAGGCAACTAGGGCTGGGTAGCCTTTGCTGATCTTGCTCGTAACACCCGCGTCCTGTGAAAGGTGCTGTGCTGTACTCTGCAAGGCCAAAGACCAGGTTCTGAAAAGTGGGATTATAATGAACGGTTAGTTTTTTTTAGACAGTAAGAAATCTCACAACACCAGATTAAAGTCCAACAGGTTTATTTGGTAGCACGAGCTTTTGGAGCGCTACTCCTTTATCAGGTGAGAATCCTCATGTCCTGATGAAGGGGCAGAGCTCCGAAAGCTTGTGATTCCAAATAAACCTGTTGGACTTTAACCTGGTGTGAGACTTTTTACTGTGCCCACCCCAGTCCAATGCCGGCATCTCCACATCGTTTTTAGTCAGTAGAGATGATGGGTCGAATGGCCTCTTTTTAGACTGTAATGTTTCTATGGTTCTAAAGAAAAAAAATCTAACCGCACTTGCTTTGGGCAGACCATCACAAAGCCTGCAGTAATATCAGCCTTGCCCATAAATGTTTTAAAATGTATTTTTCTCTTGTTTTGCTGTCAGAAATGGGTTAATGATCTGGGTGATTGTGTTTGACTTTTTCTTCACTCTCCTTGGTTACTTTTATTTATAACATTGAGGATCCTTGTGGCTATACTCACTCGTTCTCTGAACTTAATGCTTTGTTGTTCTGACAATGCTCAGTCTGTTCCTCTGTTACTCCTTCAACAATCTTTCCCTATTTACCCTCAAAACTTTGCATTGTTTTAAGATCCTCGGTCGTTTCCCCATTTCTGTTTCATTATTAAAATGTTTTGAATCTTTGGAATGATGTTCCAGCTGAATAAATCTTCACTCTGCCGCAGCTCAGAGACTGTTCTAGAATGTCCAAACAGCACCCAGCAGTTCAACTCCGACCTGATCCTTTTTGTCTAAGTTTAGCATTTTTTTCTCCTATATACAAAGAACAAAGAGAACAAAGAACAATACAGCACAGGAACAGGCCCTTCGGCCCTCCAAGCCCGCGCCGCTCCCTGGTCCAAACTAGACCATTCTTTTGTATCCCTCCATTCCCACTCGTTCATGTGGCTATCTAGATAAGTCTTAAACGTTCCCCATATGTTGTGCCTCTTCATATAAAACACACCAAATGTGTTTGTTCATAACTGATAAGTGAGATTCAAAAACTGGTTCATTTAGAAATGATTGAGATGCTTTGCTGTCAGTTGCATAAAGGGATATAATGTTAATTGTCTGATCTCTTCCTCAACAGATTCGGGGACCATCCAGGACAAATCCAAATGTTATAGTGGATGATCTTCTAACGCCCTGTTCCCCTGGAGACCCAGCTGCCATTGAGATGACCTGGGTGGATGTTCCCAGTGATAAGCTACTGGAGCCTGTGGTTTGCATGGTAATGCTGTTTTTCCTCATGTCTCTGCCATGCATCAATGTGCTGCTAATAATGTTGAGGTGGGGGTGTTTGTTCCAAGGAACTTTCTTTGCCTCAGTCAGTTAAACTTTTACAATCTTACATTGGGCTGTAACACAACAATCAAATCTGAAGAAAATCAATTGCTTTTGCATTTCTGATTCTGCCTCCTTATTCTGTCAATGCTTTAGTGGATGTCTATCCTTCGCTGGCAGACCAATTACAGTCAAGGGCAGCCCAGTGAGGAAGGTTTTCAAAGCTTGCAGAGGGATTTGGACCAACTAGAAAAATGGGCTGAAAAATGGCAAATGGAATTTAACGCAGACAAGTGTGAGATATTGCACTTTGGAAGGACAAATCAAAGTAGAACGTACAGGGTAAATGGTAGGACTCTGAAGAGTGCAGTTGAACAGAGGGATCTGGGAATACAGGTACAGAATTCCCTAAAAGTGACGTCACAGGTGGATAGGGTCGTAAAGAGTGCCTTTGGTACATTGGCCTTTATAAATCGGAGTATCAAGTATAAAAGTTGGAGTGTTATGGTAAGGTTATATAAGGCATTGGTGAGGCCGAATTTGGAGTATTGTGTACAGTTTTGGTCACCTAGTTACAGGAAGGATGTAAATAAGATTGAAAGAGCGCAGAGAAGGTTCACAAGGATGTTGCCGGGACTTGAGAAGCTGAGTTACAGAGAGAGATTGAATAGGTTGGGACTTTATTCCCTGGAGCGTAGAAGATTGAGGGGAGATTTGATAGAGGTGTATAAGATTTTGATGGGTATAGATAGAGTGAATGCAAGCAGGCTTTTTCCGCTGAGGCTAGGGGAGAAAGAAACCAGAGGGCATGGGTTAAGGGTGAAAGGAGAAAAGTTTAAAGGGAATATTAGGGGGGGCTTCTTCACGCAGAGAGTGGTGGGAGTGTGGAATGAGCTGCCGGATAAAGTGGTAAATGCGGGGTCACTTTTAACGTTTAAGAAAAACTTGGACGGGTTCATGGATGAGAGGGGTGTGGAGGGATATGGTCCAAGTGCAGGTCAGTGGGACTAGGCATAAAATGGTTCGGCACAGACTAGAAGGGCCAAAAGGCCTGTTTCTGAGATGTAATTTTCTATGGTTCTAAGGCTCCCAATTCATTCACTGCCCTTTGTGACAGCACTGCCACGGTCTGGTGGTTTGAGCTCAGGGTCAGGCTTGAGGGGTGCACAGGCCAGAGCCCAGGAGGTCTATGAGTCCACAACCAGGACCTGGTTTCCTACTGTTCAACTGTCATTCCAATCTCTTGTTGGTGTGGAAATCATTGACGGATTCGGGTAGGTTTGGAGAGCTTCTGTCGCTCCCTGTTGTGCACTCTGATTCTAACTCCTGAACCCTCTTGTTTTTTTTCTGCAGTCTGACATGCTTCGCTCACAGGCAACCACTCGACCCACTGTCAACGCTGAGGATCTTAACAAGGTGAAGAAATTTACAGAAGACTTTGGGCAGGAAGGCTGAGCCTTCTGTTAAACTCCTTAATCTTCCAGTTGATCCCTAGTCCTGAAATCACGAGGAATTATGCAGCCTGAAGCCAAGAGAGAAACTAACTGGAGGTGGCATCACAAGTAAGAAGAATGAGCCTGCCAGAAGCTGCCACATCATTTGCCTATTTTTTTAAAAAGCTGAGTTTGTTTTGCTGAAGACTTTTGTCGTTTATTAGTAACCAGGTTTCAAGCATCCCAGCATGACCTTTGCACTCCTACAGAGCTCAGGAAACAGCCTGACCTCTTCCCCAATTCTGTAAGAATTTGAGATTTCATTTTATTTACTGATTGAGAGCCTTAAAATAAAATATCGATCTCGCTGATCCCTGTTCACAGTTAAAATTTTGCTGATCTTTATTCTGGTTACCTTTTGTTTTTCATGCAAAATTACTGAAAAAGGAGAGTTTTGAGGACTGGTTAGATATAGCTCTTGAGGCTAAAGGGATCAAAGAATATGTGGGGGAAGGGGAGATCAGGAAATTGAATTTGATATTCAACCCGATTTGATGATCAAAATGAATGGTGGAGCAAGCTCGAAGGGCCGAATGGCCTACTCCTGCTTCTACCTTCTATGGCATTAGCCAATCTGAGGAAAAGTATTCTCATCAACAGTTAAACTGTTAATTATGATCACATTACAACGCGTTAAACCTGTCCTCAAGATTATGGTAGTTTCAGATTGAATGTTATAATGGGCAAGAGATGTTTTACAGGAATCTAAATTACTGAGAAAATGTCACTGACTGTTGGAAGGTTAGAGGGGGGTTTGATCCAGGCTGTGGTTGGTTCTGTAGCTCCCCAGCCTGGAATATTAAATTGTTAATTTTAGATAATCACTGATTAGACCTCAATTGGATTATTTTGATGATTTTTCAGCACACCTTTTACAAATATCTCAAAGCCACAGAGAGGAGATTTGCGAGAATGGAACCAGGGATGAGGGTTTTCAGTTCCTTGAAGCTAGTAGCCATGCTTAAACTCTTGAATTTCCTCCACCTCATTCCTCTCAAGGTGTTCGTGAAAATCTACTTGTGACCAAGCTTTTGATCTGGTCTAAAATCTCTCCCTGTGCAAAATGCTCCTGTGAAGCACCTTGGGATATTTCATTGTTAAAGATGCTTTATAAATATAGAACATAGAACAGTGCAGCACAGTACAGGCCCTTCAGCCCTCGATGTTGTGCAGAGCTTTGTCCGAAACCAAGATCAAGCTATCCCACTCCTTATCATCCTGGTGTGCTCCATGTGCCTATCCAATAACCGCTTGAAAGATTCCTAAAGTGGCCGACTCCACTATCACAGCAGGCAGTCCATTCCACACCCCAACCACTCTCTGAGTAAAGAACCTACCTCGGACATCCCTCCCATATCTCCCACCATGAACCTTATAGTTATGCCACCTAATAACAGCTACATCCACCCAAGGAAATAGTCTCTGAACGTCCACTCTATCTATCCCCCTCATCATTTTATAAATCGCTATTAAGTCGCCTCTCATCCTCCTCCGCTCTAAAGAGAAAAGCCTTAGCTCCCTCAACCTTTCCTCATAAGACCTATCCTCCAAACCAGCATCCTGGTAAATCTCCTCTGCACTCTCTCCGATGCTTCCACATCCTTCTTATAGTGAGGTGACCAGAACTGCACACAATATTCCAAATGTGGTCTCACCAAGGTCCTGTACAGTTGCAGCATAACCTCACAGCTCTTAAACTCAAACCCCCTGTTAATAAACACTAACACACTATAGGCCTTCTTCACGGCTCTATCCACTTGAGTGGCAACGTTCAAAGATCTGTGGATATGAACTCCAAGATCTCTCTGTTCCTCCACATTCCTCAGAACTCTGCCGTTGACCCTGTAATCCGCATTCAAATTTGTCCTCCCAAAATGAATCACCTCGCACTTATCAGGGTTAAACTCCATCTGCCATTTTTTGGCCCAGCTCTGCATCCTATCTATGTCTCTTTGCAGTCTACAACAGCCCTCCACCTCATCCACTACTCCACCAATCTTGGTGTCATCAGCAAATTTACTGACCCACCCTTCAGCCCCCTCCTCCAAGTCATTGATAAAAATCACAAATAGCAGAGGACCCAGCACTGATCCTTGGGGTACACTGCTGGTAACTGGTCTCCTGTCTGAAAATTTTCCATCCACCACCACCCTCTGTCTTCTATGAGATATGATGTGGAGATGCCGGCTTTTCACTGGGGTGAACACAGTAAGAAGTCTCACAACACCAGGTTAAAGTCCAACAGGTTTATTTGGTAGCAAATACCATAAGCTTTCGGAGCGCTGCTCCTTTGTCAGATGGAGTGGAAATGTGCTCTCAAACAGTGCACAGAAACACAAAAAATCAAGTTACAGAATACTGATTAGAATGCGAATCCCTACAGCCAGCCAGGTCTTAAAGGTACAGACAATGTGGGTGGAGGGAGCATTAAACACAGGTTAAAGAGATGTGTATTGTCTCCAGACAGAACAGCTAGTGAGATTCTACAAGTCCAGGGGGCAAGCTGTGGGGGTTACTGATAATGTGACATAAATCCAACATCCCGGTTTAGGCCGTCCTCATGTGTGCAGAACTTGGCTATCAGTTTCTGCTCAGCGACTCTGCGCTGTCGTGTGTCGTGAAGGCCGCCTTGGAGAACGCTTACCTGAAGATCCAAGGCTGAATGCCCGTGACTGCTGAAGTGCTCCCCCACAGGAAGAGAACAGTCTTGCCTGGTGATTGTCGAGCGGTGTTCATTCATCCATTGTCGTAGCGTCTGCATGGTTTCCCCAATGTACCATGCCTCGGGACATCCTTTCCTGCAGCGTATCAGGTAGACAATGTTGGCCGAGTTGCAAGAGTAGGTCCCGTGTACCTGGTAGATGGTGTTCTCACGTGAGATGATGGCATCCGTGTTGATGATCCGGTACGTCTTGCAGAGGTTGCTGTGGCAGGGTTGTGTGGCGTCGTGGTCACTGTTCTCCTGAAGGCTGGGTAGTTTTCTGCGGACAATGGCCTGTTTGAGGTTGCGTGGTTGTTTGAAGGCAAGAAGTGGGGGTGTGGGGATGGCCTTGGCGAGATGTTCGTCTTCATCAATGACATGTTTTCGTTAGAGAGAAGGTTAAGAGGTGACTTAATAGAGGCATACAAGATGATCAGAGGATTAGATAGGGTGGATAGTGAGAGCCTTTTTCCTCGGATGGTGTTGGCTAGCACGAGGGGACATAGCTTTAAATTGAGGGGTGAGAGGGTGAGAGATATAGGACAGATGTTAGAGGTAGGTTCTTTACTCAGAGAGTAGTAAGGGCGTGGAATGCCCTGCCTGCAGCAGTGGTGGACTCGTCAACGTTGAGAGCGTTCAAGTGGTTATTGGATAGACATATGGATGATATTGGAATAGTGTAGATTAGAGGGGCTTTAGATTGGTACCATTGGTCGGCGCAACATCGAGGGCCGAAGGGCCTGTACTGCGCTGTTATGTTCTTTGTTGAAGGCTCCGGAGGAGATGCCGTAGCTTCTCCGCTCCGGGAAGTACTGGACGACTAAGGGTACTCTGTCCACCGTGTCCCGTGTTTGTCTTCTGAGGAGGTCGGTGCGGTTTTTCGCTGTGGCACGTCGGAACTGTTGATCGATGAGTCGAGCGCCATATCCTGTTCTTATGAGGGCATCTTTCAGCGTCTGGAGGTGTCTGTTGCGATCCTCCTCATCCGAGCAGATCCTGTGTATTCGGAGGGCTTGTCCTTGGGGGATGGCTTCTTTAATGTGATTAGGGTGGAAGCTGGAGAAGTGGAGCATCATGAGGTTATCCGTGGGCTTGCGGTACAGTGAGGTGCTGAGGTGACCGTCCTTAATGGAGATGCGTGTGTCCAAGAATGCAACCGATTCCGGAGAGTAGTCTATGGTGAGTCTGGTGGGATGGAACTTGTTGATGTCATCATATAGTTGTTTCAGTGATTGCTCACCATGACTCCAAAGGAAGAAAATATCATCGATGTATCTAGTGTATAGCATCGGTTGAAGGTCCTGTGCGGTGAAGAAGTCTTGTTCGAACCTGTGCATGAAGATGTTGGCATATTGAGGTGCGAATTTGGTCCCCATGGCTGTTCCGTGTGTCTGGATGAAGAACTGGTTGTTGAAGCTGAAGACATTGTGGTCCAGGATGAAGCGGATGAGTTGTAAAATTGCATCTGGAAACTGGCGGTTGACGGCATTGAGTACTGAGGCTGTTGCAGCAATGCCATCATCGTGGGGGATGCTGGTGTAGAGTGCTGAGACATCCATTGTGACGAGGGTGCTCCTGGTTCAACTGCTCCATGTGTGCCGAGTTTCCGTAGGAAGTCCATAGTATCGCGACAAAAGCTGGGGGTTCTTTGTACAATGGGTTTCAAGATGCCCTCGACATAGCCGGAGAGGTTCTCGCACAGGGTCCCATTGCCTGAAACGATGGGACGGCCGGGTGTGTTTGCCTTGTGTATCTTTGGGAGGCAGTAGAGATCTCCAACGCGTGGAGTACGTGGGATGAGAGCACGGAGGTGTTTTGAAGGTCCGGATCAAAGGTTTTGATCAGAGTGTTGAGTTGACGGGTGTGTTCTTTGGTCGGATCTGTGGGTAACTGTCTGTAGTGTTCCTCGTTGTTCAGTTGTCGGTACACTTCTTTGCAGTAATCCGCTCTGTTCAGTATGACGATGGCCCCTCCTTTGTCTGCTGGTTTGATGACAATGTTGCGGTTGGTCTTGAGAGCGTGGATGGCGTTGCGTTGTGCTTGGGTGATGTTCGGGGCTGTCTCGTGAGTGCAGCTGATGAATTTGGTGTTGGCGTACCTCCTGATGGCTTGGGCATACATGTCAAGTCGAGGGCAGCGGCCTTCCGGAGGAGTCCAATTCGACTCTTTCCTCTTCGGTTGCACTGCGGATCTCTCTGTCTGCTGTTCCGGTTCATTGGCTGTCTCATTGTGTTCGCTGTTGGCCTCTTGGGGTTTGTGGAAGAACTCCCGCAGCCTCATTCGCCTGATGAATTCCTCTGTGTCCGCTGCGAGACTGATGGGGTCTATTTTGGTAGTGGGCCAAAAGTTGAGCCCTCGGCTGAGAACTTCGATTTCATCTGGCTGAAGTGTGTAGTCCAACAAGTTGACAATGGACTTCCCTGCAGTGGTGCTGTTTTCTACTGTGGTACCGGGGGAGGCTTGGTTGCTGCTGGTGGTGATGCCGAGTTTCTCAAGTTTCCTGTTCTTGGTGTGCATGTAGATGGTGTAGTTCCTTTGTCTCATCTACTTGGCAGAGTTTCGCAGCTGGTCTGCGTCCTGAGCGCAAGTTGAGAATATGGATTCGATCTTGGTTTCCAGGCTGCAGTGTTTGCTGTAGAGTTGGTGTATGAGGTGTTTGAGGAGGGTGAGAGAGGTGCAACGGCAAAGTCTCTCAGCGTAGTCTGTGTTATAGGTTGACCTGAGTGGGTTCGTGATCCGTAGCCCTTTCGGTATCTTGTCTGCTTTCTTGCATGTTTGTAGAAACTTGATGTCTGTGTCGATATGCGCGATCTTCTTGGAGATCCTCTCCACTTGGAGCCGGCAGTTTGCGGTGTCGATGGTAGCCATGATGTGGAGAGGCCGGCTCCCTCCACCCACATTGCGGTGTCGATGGTAGCCATGATGTGGAGAGGCCGGCTCCCTCCACCCACATTGCGGTGTCGATGGTAGCCATGATGTGGAGAGGCCGGCACCCTCCACCTTTAAGACCTGGCTGGCTGTAGGGATTCACATTCTAATCAGTATTCTGTAACTTGATTTTTTGTGTCTCTGTGCACTGTTTGAGAGCACATTTCCACTCCATCTGACGAAGGAGCAGCGCTCCAAAAGCTTATGGTATTTGCGACCAAATAAACCTGTTGGACTTTAACCTGGTGTTGTGAGACTTCTTACTGTGTTCTATGAGATAGCCAGTTACTTATCCAATCGGCCAAATTTCCCTCTATCCCACATCTTCTTACTTTCTTCATGAGCCAACCATGAAACGCCTTGCTAAGATCCACGTATACGATATCAACTGCTCTATCTTCATCTGCACACTCAGTTACCTCCTCAAAGAATTCAATCAAATTTGTTAAGCAAGACTTACCCTTCACGAATCCGTGTTGACTATCCCGGATTAAGCTGCATCTTTCCAAATGGTCATAAATCCTATCCCTCAGGACCTTTTCCATTAACTTACCAACCACCGAAGTAAGACTAACTGGCCTATAATTACCAGGGTCATTCCTATTTCCTTTCTTGAACAGAGGAACAACATTCGCCACTCTCCAGTCCTCTGGCATTATCCCCGTGGACAGTGAGGACCCAAAGATCAAAGCCAAAGGCTCTGCAATCAGATCCCTTGCCTCCCAAAGAATCCTAGGATATATCCCATCTGGCCCAGGGGACTTATCGAACTTCAGGTTTTTCAAAATTGCTAATACATCTTCCCTCAGAACATCCACCTCCTCCAGCCTATCAGCCTGTATCACACTCTCATCCTCAAAAACATGGCCCCTCGCCTTGGTGAACACTGAGGAAAAGTATTCATTCATCGCCTCTCCTATCTCTTCTGACTCCATGCACAAGTTCCCACTACTGTCCCTGACCGGCCCTAACCTCTCCCTGGTCATTCTTTTATTCCTCGCATAAGAGTAAAAAGCTTTGGGGGTTTTCCTTGATCCGACCCGCCAAGGATCATTCCCCCTCCTAGCTCTCCTAAGCCCTTTTTTTTTTAGCTCATTCCTTGCTACCTTGTAACCCTCAAGCGACCCAACTGAACCTTGTTTTCTCATCCTTACATAGGCTTCCTTCTTCCTCTTGACAAGACATTCAACCTCTTTTATGAACCATGGTTCCCTCACTCGGCCATTTCCTCCCTGCCTGACAGGGACATACCTATCAAGGACACGCAGTCTTTGTTCCTTGAACAAGCTCCACTTTTCATTTGTGCCTTTCCCTGACAGTTTCTGTTCCCATCTTATGTTCCCTAATTCTTGCGTAATCGCATCATAATTACCCCTCCCCCAATAATAAACCTTGCACTGCCGTTAAAGTTAAAGTCACCCATGACAACTGCCCTGTGACCTCCACATCTCTATTACTATTTGGGGGCCTATTGAAAACTCCCAACAACGTGACCGCTCCTTTCCTATTTCTAACTTCAGCCCATATTACCTCAGTAGGCAGATCCCCCTCGAACTGCCTTTCTGCAGCCGTTAAACTATCCTTGATTAACAATGATGCTGCTCCACCTCTTTTACCACCTTCCCTACTCTTACTGAAACATCTATACCCCGGAACTTCCAACAACCATTCCTGTCCCTGTTCTAACCATGTCTCCGTAATGGCCACAATCCACGCTCCAAGTTCACCTACCTTATTCCGAATGCTCCTTGCATTGAAGTAGACACACTTCAACCCACCTTCCTGCTCGCCGGTACACTCCTGCGACCTTGATACCTTCCTCAGTCCCTCACTACACTCAACACTGGCTTCTGGACTACAGCTCCTTTTCCCATCCCCCTGACAAATTAGTTTAAACCCCCCCCCGGAAGAGCCGTAGCAAATTTCCCTCCCAGGATATTGGTGCCCTTCTGGTTCAGATGCAACCCGTCCTGTTTGTACAGGTCCCACCTTCCCCAGAATGTGTTCCAATTATCCATGTAGCTGAAACCCTCCCTCCTACACCATCCCTGCAGCCACGTGTTTATCTGCACTCTCTCCCTGTTCCTCAACTCGCTAGCACGTGGCACCGGCAACAAACCAGAGATGACAACATGGTTTGTCCTGGCTCTCAGCTTCCACCCGAGCTCCCTAAATTCCTGTTTTAAATCCCCGTCCCTTCTCTTACCTATGTCGTTGGTACCGATGTGTACCACGACCCGTGACTGTTCCCCTTCCCCCTTAAGGATCCTGAAAACATGGTCCGAGACGTCACGGACCCTGGCACCCGGGAGGCAACATACTATCCGTGAGTCTCTTTTGCTGCCATAGAACCTCCTATCTGTCCCTCTAACCATCAAGTCCCCAATAACTATTGCTCTCCTGCTCTCCCCCCTTCCCTCCTGAGCCACAGGGACGGACTCAGTGCTGGAGATCCGGTCACCGTGGCTTACCACTGGTAGGTCGTCTCCCTCAACAGTATCCAAAGTGGTATACTTGTTGCCGAGGGGAACGACCACAGGGGATCCCCGCACCGCCTGCTTCCTCCCAGCCCCTCTCACCGTCACCCATCTATCTTCATTCTTCGGAGTAACTACATCCCCGAAGCTTCTATCTATGACCACCTCTGCCTCCTGAATGATCTGAAGTTCATCCAGCTCCGGCTCCAGCTCCAAATACAAGTTGATGTAAGCACATCTTTCATATTATGTGGGATACATTGACATAGAGCAACCAAAAACTGGGCATCCATGAGCTTAGAACCATAGAAAATTACAGCTCAGAAACAGGCCTTTTGGCCCTTCTTGTCTGTGCCGAACCATTTTATGCCTAGTCCCACTGACCTGCACTTGGACCATATCCCTCCACACCCCTCTCATCCATGAACCCGTCCAAGTTTTTCTTAAATGTTAAAAGTGACCCCGCATTTACCACTTTATCCGGCAGCTCATTCCACACTCCCACCACTCTCTGCGTGAAGAAGCCCCCCCTAATATTCCCTTTAAACTTTTCTCCTTTCACCCTTAACCCATGCCCGCTTGTGGCCCATCAACAGAAGAATTGTCTACCATTGTGTCACCAACAAGAAATGTGTAACCTCAATGCCCAGCAGTTCATATTCAACCTTATTTGTAATTTCTAATTTAGCAACCTGTAGGTTCAAGAGGAGGGAGGAGAAAATGACTAAATACAGGTTATTCTCGTAGTGTGTGCAAAATGTTAGAATCCATAATTCAAGATAAAATTTCATATTTCAAATACTTGGGTTAATTAAGGCCATCAGAAACATTAATAAAAGCCAGAGGTTTGGCTAACCAACGCGCTGGGCTGAAGGGCTTCTTTCTGTGCTGCAAAACTCTTGTATGACAATTCTTTTTAAAGCAATGGCCAGTTACATGAGGAATGCAGTAGGTGTGGCAGATGTGGAAGGCAGATGTGGAATTCAGGTGTTAAGGTGTCTTGCAAAAGGCCCATTAGGAAATTTTTGCCACTTAATATAAAATGAAGTTCCGTGGTTAAAAGACATGGGATAGCAAGCAATATACTGGCAGGGATTAAGGATTTGCTAAGAGGCAAAAAACAGATTTGGAATAAACAGGTTATTCTTGCATTGACTGGCTGTGGCTAGTGCGTGTGCCACAAGGATCAGTACTTGGGGCCCCCACTGTTCACAATATATATCAATGATTTGGATGTGGGGACCAAAATAAATATTTCCAAGTTTGTGGATGATACAAAGCTAGGTGGGAATGTGTTGTGTGGAAGATGTAAAGCAGCTACAGGAGAATTTGGACTGACTTAGTGAGTGGGCAAGAACATAGCAGATGGAATATAAAGAGGAAAAATTATGCAGTTATCCATTTTGGTGGAAGGAACTGATTTGCAGAGTATTTCCTGAATGGTAAGAGATTGGAAAGTGTCAATGTACAAAGGGAGCTGGGTGTCCTTGTCCATAAGTCACTGAAGGCTAACATGCAGCTGCAGCAAGCTATTAAGAAGCCTAATGGACATAGAACATAGAACAGTACAGCACAGAACAGGCCCTTCGGCCCACGATGTTGTGCCGAGCTTTATCTGAAACCAAGATCAAGCTATCCCACTCCCTATCATCCTGGTGTGCTCCATGTGCCTATCCAATAACCGCTTAAATGTTCCTAAAGTGTCTGACTCCACTATCACTGCAGGCAGTCCATTCCACACCCCAACCACTCTCTGCGTAAAGAACCTACCTCTGATATCCTTCCTGTATCTCCCACCACGAACCCTATAGTTATGCCCCCTTGTAATAGCTCCATCCACCCGAGGAAATAGTCTTTGAACGTTCACTCTATCTATCCCCTTCATCATTTTATAAACCTCTATTAAGTCTCCCCTCAGCCTCCTCCGCTCCAGAGAGAACAGCCCTAGCTCCCTCAACCTTTCCTCATAAGACCTACCCTCCAAACCAGGCAGCATCCTGGTAAATCTCCTCTGCACTCTTTCCAGCGCTTCCACATCCTTCTTATAGTGAGGTGACCAGAACTGCACACAATATTCCAAATGTGGTCTCACCAAGGTCCTGTACAGTTGCAGCATAACCCCACGGCTCTTAAACTCCAACCCCCTGTTAATAAAAGCTAACACACTATAGGCCTTCTTCACAGCTCTATCCACTTGAGTGGCAACCTTTAGAGATCTGTGGATATGAACCCCAAGATCTCTCTGTTCTTCCACAGTCTTCAGAACCCTACCTTTGACCCTGTAATCCACATTTAAATTAGTCCTACCAAAATGAATCACCTCACATTTATCAGGGTTAAACTCCATTTGCCATTTTGCAGCCCAGCTGTTAGCCTTTATCACAAGAGGATTTGAGTACAGTAGTGAAGACTTGCTTTAGTTCTATAGAAGCTTGGTTAGGCCGCACCTGGAGTACTGTGAGCAATTTGGTCCCCTTAACCGCAAAGCATGTTATTGCCATAGAAGGAGCATAATGAAGGTTCACCAGACTTGTTCCGGGATGAAGGGACATGGTAGGGAAGTTGTTGGAGAGGATTCTTAGAGATAGGATGTATGCGCATTTAGAAAGGAATAAACTCATTAACGATAGTCAGCATGGTTTTGTGAGAGGGAGGTCATGCCTCACTAACCTGGTGGAGTTTTTTGAAGAAGTGACTAGAATGGTTGACGAGGGAAGGGCCGTGGATGTCGTCTATATAGACTTTAGTCAAGCATTTGACAAAGTCCCTCATGGTAGGTTGGTGCAAAAGGTTGGATCTCATGGGATAAAGGGGGAGGTGGCTAGATGGGTGGAGAACTGGCTTGGTCACAGAAGACAGAGGGTGGTAGTGGAAGAGTCTTTTTCCAGCTGGAGGCCTGTGACGAGTGGTGTTCCGCAGGGCTCTGTATTGGGACCTCTGCTGTTTGTGATTTATATAAACGATCTGGAAGAAGGTGTAACTGGGGTGATCAGTAAGTTTGCGGACGACACGAAAATGGCTGGACTTGCAGATAGTGAGGAACATTGTCAGAGGCTACAGAAGGATATAGATAGGCTGGAAATTTGGGCAAAGAAATGGCAGATGGAGTTCAATCCAGATAAATGTGAAGTGATGCATTTTGGTAGAACTAACGTAGGGTGGAGCTATACGATAAATGGCAGAACCATAAAGGGTGTAGATACGCAGAGGGACCTGGGTGTGCAAGTCTACAGATCCTTGAAGGTGACGTCACAGGTGGAGAAGGTAGTGAATACGGCATATGGCATGCTTGCCTTTATAGGATGGGGCATAGAGTATAAAAGCTGGGGCCTGATGTTGCAGTTGTATAGAACGTTGGTTCAGCCGCATTTGGAATACTGCGCCCAGTTCTGGTCGCCACACTACCAGAAGGACGTGGAGGCTTTAGAGAGAGTGCAGAGGAGGTATACCAGGATGTTGCCTAGTATGGAAGGGCTTAGTTTTGAGGAGAGATTGGGTAAACTGGGGTTGTTCTCACTGGAAAGACGGAGGATGAGGGGAGACCTAATAGAGGTGTATAAAATTATGAAAGGCATAGATAGGGTGAACGGTGGGAAGCTTTTTCCCAGGTCGGTGGTGACGCTCACGAGGGGTCATAGGTTCAAGGTGAGGGCGGGAGGTTTAACACGGATATCAGAAGGACATATTTTACAGAGGGTGGTGGGGGCCTGGAATGCGCTGCCGGGCAAGGTGGTGGAGGCGGACACACTGGGAACGTTTAAGACTTATCTAGATAGCCACATGAATGGAGTGGGAATGGAGGGATACAAAAGAATGGTCTAGTTTGGACCAGGGAGCGGCGCGGGCTTGGAGGGCCGAAGGGCCTGTTCCTGTGCTGTATTGTTCTTTGTTCTAATGAAGAGAGATTGGGGCAAACTGGGCCTATATTCTCCAGAGTTTCAAGGAATGAGAGGTGATCTCATTGAAACCTGCAAAATGTTTAAAGATATAGACAGGGTCGATGCGGGTAAGGTATCTCCCCTGGCTGGGGAGTCTTCAACCAGGAGGCACAATTTCAAAGTAAGGGGGAATACCACTTGGGAACATGAGGAGAAATTTCCATACATAATGTTGTGAATCTTTGGAATTCTCTACCCCAGAGGATTGTGAAGGCTCAGTCAGAGTGTGTTTAAGGTAGAAATTGATAGATTTCTGATTAACAATAATGTAAAGTGTGTAAAAGACAATTGAAATGTCTGAAAAGCCATGATATTGTTGAATTGTGGAGCAGACTCAATGGGCTGAATGGCCTACTCTTGTTCCTATGAAATAAAGTTACATGGTTAGAATGTTGGTTAATGTTTTAATACGGTTTAATGCTGAACTGGAGAGTTCATACCAGGGGTATAGTTGGGTTGGACTTGGCTTTGGGGAGACAACTGTAGAATTTTTTTCACAAAGTTGGTTTGATGAATGGTGAGGAAGAAATAGGCTAATGGAATGGGAAGATGGTTTTAAGTGACTATGAAAATCCCCTAGTTGCCACACTCTGGTACCTGTTCGGGTATACTGAGGAAGAATTTAGCATAGCCAATGCAACTAACCAGCACGTCTTTCGGACTGGGAGGAAACCCATGCAGACTCCACACACACTGGCGCTGTGAGGCAACAGTGCTAACTACTGTGCCACCATGTAGCCTACAATTCAAATATGAGGTTACACATTTGGGGGAAAGTAGAATTATACACATTTAAAATTGAAAGAAGAGGTTATCAGAAATGTTATGCAATGCATTGAGGTTGAACCAAGTTACAGTAAGAAGTCTCACAACACCAGGTTAAAGTCCAACAGGTTTGTTTGGAATCACGAGCTTTCATAGCGCTGCTCCTTCCTCAGGTGAGGAGAGAATTGGGATCACAAACAGGGCATATGTAGACAGAGATGGCTGTTGGACTTTAACCTGGTGTTGTGACACTTTCTGTGCCCACCCCAGTCCAACGCCAGCATCTCCACATCAGAACTATTTTATGACGAGTGGGTTTGGCAGAGAACATTTGAGAACTGGATAAGTAGGTGAAGTGAATGGATGCAGGATTATGGAGAAATAAAGAGATTATTCTCTCTCGCATAGAAGCATAGAAGATAAGAGAAGGACGAGGCCATTTGGCCTTTCGAGCCTGCTCTGCCATTCATCGCGATCATGGCTGATCGTTCAACTCAATAGCCTAATCTTGCTTTCTCCCCATAACCTTTGATCCCATTCACCCCAAGTGCTGTCATTCAATGATGTATTAATAATAGTACAAAGAAAATTACAGCACAGGAACAGGCACTTCGGCCCTCCAAGCCTACACCGACCATGCTGCACGACTTGACTAAAACCCCCTATCCTTCCAGGGACCATATCCCTCTATTCTCATCCTATTTATGTACTTGTCAAGACACCCATTAAAAGTCACTACCGTATGGAAAGATGTTGAAGCCATTGAAAGGGTGCAGAGGAGATTTACAAGGATGTTGCCTGGATTGGGGGGCATGCCTTATGAGGATAGGTTGAGGGAGCTTGGTCTCTTCTCCCTGGAGAGACGAAGGATGAGAGGTGACCTGATAGAGGTTTACAAGATGTTGAGAGGTCTGGATAGGGTAGACTCTCAGAGGCTATTTCCAAGGGCTGAAATGGTTGCTACGAGAGGACACAGGTTTAAGGTGCTGGGGGGTAGGTACAGAGGAGATGTCAGGGGTAAGTTTTTCACTCAGAGGGTGGTGGGTGAGTGGAATCGGCTGACGTCGGTGGTGGTGGAGGCAAACTCGTTGGGGTCTTTTAAGAGACTTCTGGATGAGTACATGGGATTTAATGGGATTGAGGGCTATAGATAGGCCTAGAGGTAGGGATATGATCAGCGCAACTTGTGGGCCGAAGGGCCTGTTTGTGCTGTGGCTTTCTATGTTCTATGTTCTATGTATCCGCTTCCATAGAACCATAGAAAATTACAGCTCAGAAACAGGCCTTTTGGCCCTTCTTGTCTGTGCCGAACCATTTTATGCCTAGTCCCACTGACCTGCACTTGGACCATATCCCTCCACACCCCTCTCACCCATGAACCCGTCCAAGTTTTTCTTAAATGTTAAAAGTGACCCCGCATTTACCACTTTATCTGGCAGCTCATTCCACACACCCACCACTCTCTGTGTGAAGAAGCCCCCCCTAATATTCCCTTTAAACTTTTCTCCTTTCACCCTTAACCCATGCCCGCTGGATTCTTTCTCCCCTAGCCTCAGCGGAAAAAGCATTCACTCTATCTATACCCATCAAAATCTTATACACCTCTATCAAATCTCCCCTCAATCTTCTATGCTCCAGGGAATAAAGTCCCAACCTATTCAATCTCTCTCTGTAACTCAGCTTCTCAAGTCCCGGCAACATCCTTGTGAACCTTCTCTGCACTCTTTCAATCTTATTTACATCCTTCCTGTAACTAGGTGACCAAAACTGTACACAATACTCCAAATTCGGCCTCACCAATGCCTTGTGAAGGTGTTACAGGCTAATAGGTTGGAGGAAATAGATGTTCGGAGGGAGGATGTATTGGCAGTTTTGAATAAACTGAAGGTCGATAAGTCCCCTGGGCCTGATGAAATGTATCCTAGGATTCTTTGGGAGGCGAGGGATGAGATTGCAGAGCCTTTGGCTTTGATCTTTGGGTCCTCGCTGTCCACGGGGATGGTGCCAGAGGACTGGAGAGTGGCGAATGTTGTTCCTCTGTTTAAGAAAGGGAATAGAAATGACCCTGGTAATTATAGACCGGTTAGTCTGACTTCGGTGGTTGGTAAATTGATGGAAAAGGTCCTTAGGGATGGGATTTACGACCATTTAGAAAGATGCGGATTAATCCGGGATAGTCAGCACGGATTTGTGAAGGGCAAATCGTGCCTCACAAATTTGATAGAATTTTTTGAGGAGGTAACTAGGTGTGTTGATGAAGGTAGGGCGGTTGATGTCATGTACATGGATTTTAGTAAGGCGTTTGATAAGGTCCCCCATGGTCGGCTTATGATGAAAGTAAGGAGGTGTGGGATAGAGGGAAAGTTGGCCGATTGGATAGGTAACTGGCTGTCTGATCGAACACAGAGGGTGGTGGTGGATGGAAAATTTTCGGACTGGAGGCAGGTTGCTAGCGGAGTGCCGCAGGGATCGGTGCTTGGTCCTCTGCTCTTTGTGATTTTTATTAATGACTGAGAGGAGGGGGCTGAAGGGTGGATCAGTAAATTTGCTGATGACACCAAGATTGGTGGAGTAGTGGATGAGGTGGAGGGGTGTTGTAGGCTGCAAAGAGACATAGATAGGATGCAAAGCTGGGCTGAAAAATGGCAAATGGAGTTTAACCCTGATAAATGTGAGGTGATTCATTTTGGTAGGACTAATTTAAATGTGGATTACAGGGTCAAAGGTAGGGTTCTGAAGACTGTGGAGGAACAGAGAGATCTTGGGGTCCATATCCACAGATCTCTAAAGGTTGCCACTCAAGTGGATAGAGCTGTGAAGAAGGCATATAGTGTGTTAGCTTTTATTAACAGGGGGTTGGAGTTTAAGAGCCGTGGGGTTATGCTGCAACTGTACAGGACCTTGGTGAGACCGCATTTGGAATATTGCGTGCAGTTCTGGTCACCTCACTATAAGAAGGATGTGGAAGCGCTGGAAAGAGTGCAGAGGAGATTTACCAGGATGCTGCCTGGTTTGGAGTGTCGGTCTTATGAGGAAAGGTTGAGGGAGCTGGGGCTGTTCTCTCTGGAGCGGAGGAGATTGAGGGGAGACTTAAATAGAGGTTTATAAAATGATGAAGGGGATAGATCGAGTGAACGTTCAAAGACTATTTCCTCGGGTGGATGGAGCTATTACGAGGGGGCATAACTATAGGGTTCATGGTGGGAGATATAGGAAGGATATCAGAGGTAGGTTCTTCACGCAGAGAGTGGTTGGGGTGTGGAATGGACTGCCTGCAGTGATAGTGGAGTCAGACACTTTAGGAACATTTAAGCGGTTATTGGATAGGCACATGGAGCACACCAGGATGGTAGGGAGTGGGATAGCTTGATCTTGGTTTCAGATGAAGGTCGGCACAACATCGTGGGCCGAAGGGCCTGTTCTGTGCTGTACTGTTCTATGTTCTATGTTCTATATAACCTTACCATAACACTCCAACTTTTTATACTCGATACTCCGATTTATAAAGGCCAATGTACCAAAGGCACTCTTTACGACCCTATCCACCTGTGACGTCACTTTTAGGGAATTCTGTACCTGTATTCCCAGATCTCTCTGTTCAACTGCACTCTTCAGAGTCCTACCATTTACCCTGTACGTTCTTCTTTGGTTTGTCCTTCCAAAGTGCAATATCTCACACTTGTCTGCGTTAAATTCCATTTGCCATTTTTCAGCCCATTTTTCTAGTTGGTCCAAATCCGTCTGCAAGCTTTGAAAACCTTCCTCACTGTCCACTACACCTCCAATCTTTGTATCATCAGCAAACTTGCTGATCCAATTTACCACATTATCATCCAGATCATTGATATAGATGACAAACAACAATGGACCCAACACCGATCCCTGCGGCACACCACTAGTCACAGGCCTCCACTCAGAGAAGCAATCCTCCACAACCACTCTCTGGCTTCTTCCATTGAGCCAGTGTCTAATCCAATTTCCTACCTCCCCATGTATACCTAGCGACTGAACCTTCCTAACTAACCTCCCATGAGGGACCTTGTCAAAGGCCTTTCTGAAATCCAGGTAGACAACATCCACCGCCTTCCCTTCATCCACTTTCCTGGTAACCTCCTCGAAAAACTCTAATAGATTGGTCAAACATGACCTACCACGCACAAAGCCATGTTGACTCTCCCTAATAAGTCCCTGTCAATCCAAATATTTGTAGATCCTATCCCTTATCACACCTTCCAATAACTTGCCCACCACCGACGTCAAACTTACTGGCCGATAATTTCCCGGATTTCTTTTGGAACCTTTTTTAAACAACGGAACAACATGAGCCACCCTCCAATCATCCGGCACCTCCCCCGTGAATACTGACATTTTAAATATGTCTGCCAGGGCTCCTGCAAGTTCAACACTAGCTTCCCTCAAGGTCCGTGGGAATACCCTGTCCGATCCTGGGGATTTATCCACTCTGATTTGCCTCAAGACAGCGAGCACCTCCTCCCCTTTAATCTGTAAAGGTTCCATGGCCTCCCTACCAGTTTGCCCTATTTCCGTAGACTCCATGCCCGTTTCCTTAGTAAATACGGATGCAAAATAACCATTTAGTATCTCCCCCATCCCTTTTGGTTCCATACAGAGTCTACCACTCTGGTCTTCAAGAGGACCAATTTTATCCCTCACTATCCTTTTGCTCCTAACATACCTATAGAAGCTCTTTGGATTTTCCTTCACTCTGTCTGCCAAAGCAACCTCATGTCTTCTTTTAGCCCTCCTGATTTCCCTCTTAAGTAGCTTCTTGCACTTTTTATACTCCTCGAGCATCTGATCTATTCCTTGCTGCCTGTACATTTCATACAACTCTCTCTTCCTCTTAATCAGTGTTACAATCTCCCTCGAGAACCAAGCTCCTTATTCCTATTTACTTTGCCTTTAATCCTGACAGGAACATACAAACTCTGCACTCTCAAAATTTCTCCTTTGAAGGCCTCCCACTTTCCATTTACATCCTAACCAGAGAACAGCCTGTGCCAATCCACACTTCCCAGATCCCTTCTCATTTCATCAAATTTGGCCTTTTTCCAGTTCAGAACTTCAACCCGAGGACCAGATCTATCCTTATCCACGATCAGGTTGAAACTAATGGCATTATGATCACTGGATCCAAAGTGTTCCCTCACACTCACATCCATCACCTGCCCTAACTCATTTCCCAATAGGAGATCCAATATCGCATCCTCTCTAGTTGGCACCTCTAGAAAATTGTAGATGTAGAAAATTCTCCTGAACACATTTGACAAACTCTACCCCGTCTAAACCTTTAACAGTATGCGAGTCCCAATCTATATGTGGAAAATTAAAATCCCCTACTATCACAACTTTGTGTTTCTTGCAGTTGTCAGCTATCTCTCTGCTGATTTGCTCCTCCAATTCTCGCTGACTATTGGGTGGTCTATAATACAAGCCCATTAATGTGGTCATACCTTTCCTGTTTCTCAGCTCCACCCATCGGGCCTCTGTAGACAAGCTCCCTAATCTATCCTGCCTGAGTACCGCTGTAACATTTTCCCTGACCAACAATGCCACCCCCCCACCTTTTATCCCTCTGCCTCTATCCCGCCTGAAACATTGGAACCCTGGAACATTGAGCTGCCAGTCCTGCCCCTCCTGTAGCCAAGTTTCACTAATGGCTATAATGTCATATTTCCATGTGTCTATCCACACCTTCAGCTCATCTGCCTTCCCCACAATGCTCCTGGCATTGAAATAGACACACCTCAAAAAATTATTTCCACCACACTCTACCCTTCCATTTGTGATTTTGCTTGAACTAACCTGTCTTTTTACCCCTGCTCCACTATCTGCTCTGGCACTCTGGTTCCCACCCCCCTGCAAATCTAGTTCAAACGCTCGCCAATAACACTAGCAAATCTCCCTGCAAGTATATTGGTCCCCTTGTAGTTTAGGTGTAACCCGTCTCTCTTGTACAGGTCCCACCTGCCCCAAAAGAGGTCCCAATGATCCAAGAATTGGAAACCCTGCCCCCTGCACCAGTTCCTCAGCCACGTGTTTATCCGCCCAAGCATCCTACTCCTGCCCTCACTGGCATGTGGCTCAGGTAGCAATCCTGAGATTACTACCCTCGGGGTCCTGCTTTTTAACTTCCTTCCAAGCTCTTTGTACTCACTCTTTAGGACCTCCTCATTCTTCCTTCCCACGTCATTGGTACCAACGTGTACCACGACATCTGGCTGATCACCCTCCCACTTTAGAACGCTACCTCCCCGGCAATGAGTTCCAGGCACTCACCACCCTCTGTGTAAAAGAACTGCCTCGTACATCTTTAAATCTTGCCCTTTGCAACTTAAACCTGTGCCCCCTAGTAATTGACTCTTCCGCCCTGGGAAAAAGCTTCTGACTATCCACGCTGTCCGTGCCTCTCATAATCTTGTAGACTTCTATCAGGTCGCCCCTCAACCTCCGTCGTTCCAGTGAGAACAAACCAAGTTTCTCCAACCTCTCCTCATAGCTAATGCCCTCCATACCAGACAACATCCTGGTAAATCTTTTCTGTACCCTCTCCAAAGCCTCCACATCCTTCTGGTAGTGTGGTGACCAGAATCGAACACTATATTCCAAGTGCGGCCTAAATTAAGGTTCTATAAAGCTGCAACATGACTTGCCAGTTTTTAAACTCAATGCCCCGGCCGATGAATGCAAGCATGCCGTATGCCTTCTTGACTACCTTTTCCACCTGCATTGCCACTTTCAGCGACCTATGTACCTGTACACCCAGATCCCTTTGCCTATCAATACTCTTAAGGGTTCTGCCATTTACTGTATATTTCCTATCTATTAGACCTTCCAAAATGCATTACCTCACATTTGTCTGGATTAAACTCCATCTGCCATCTCTCTGCCCAAGTCTCCAACTGATCTGTATCCTCTGATGGTCCTCATCGCTGTCCGCAAACTTACCGCAATACATTCAATGTTTTGGCATCAACTACTTCCTGTGGTAATGAATTCCCCAGGTTCACCACTCTTTGGGTAAAGAAGTGTCTCCTCATCTCACTCCTAAATGGTCTACCCCGAATCTTCAGACTGTGACCCCTGATTCTGGACTCCCCCACCATTGGGAATATCCTTCCTGCATCCACCCTGTTTAGTCCTGTTAGAATTTTATAAGTCTCTGAGATTCCCCCCTCATTCGTCTGAACTCCAGTGAAAACAATCCTAACCTAGTCAATCTCTCCTCATACATCAGTCCCGCCATCCCCGGAATCAGCCTGGTAAACCTTCGCTGCACTCCCTCGAGAGCAAGAACATCCTTCCTCAGAAAAGGAGACTAAAACTGCACACAACTTTCTAGGTGTGGCCTCACCAAGGCCCTGTATAATTGCAACACCTCCCTGCTCCTGTACTCAAAGCCTATCACAATGAAGGCCAACATACCATTTGTCTTCTTTACTGCCTGCTGCACCTGCTTTAATTTGATTATTGTCACATGTATTAACATACAGTGAAAGAATTGTTTCTTGCGCAATATACAGACAAAACATACCATTCATAGAGAAGGAAACAAGAGAGTGCAGAATGCAGTGTGACAGTCATAGCTAGGGTGTAGAGAAAGATCAACTTAATGCAAGGTAAGTCCATTCAAAAGTCTTTGACAGCAGCAGGGAAGAAGCTGTTCTTGAGTCGGTTGGTATGTGGTTGGATCCAAAAGTGGCTCGGTCAAAGAAGACAGAGTAGCAGTGGAAGGGTGCGTTTCTGAATGGAGGGCTGTGACAAGTGGTGTTCATCAGGGATCAGTGCTGGGACCTTTGCTGTTTGTAATATATATATATATATATAAATGATTTGGAGGAAAATGTAACTGGATTGATTAAGTTTGTGGACGACACAAAGGTTGGTGGATTTGCGGAGAGCGATGAGGACCATCAGAGGATACAGCAGGATCTAGATCAGTTGGAGACTTGGGCGGAGAGATGGCAGATGGAGTTTAATCCGGACAAATGTGAGATAATGCATTTTGGAAGGTCTAATACAGATAGGAAATTATACAGTAAATGGCAGAACCCTTAAGAGTATTGATAGGCAAAGGATCTGGGTGTACAGGTACACAGGTCACTGAAAGTGGCAATGCAGGTGGAGAAAGTAGTCAAGAAGGCATATGGCATGCTTGCCTTCATCGGCCGGGGTATTGAGTTAAAAACTGGCAAGTCGACGCTTTATAGAACCTTAGTTAGGCCGCGCTTGGAATATAGTGTTCAATTCTGGTCGCCACACTACCAGAAGGATGTGGAGGCTTTGGAGAGGGTACAGAAAAGATTTACCAGGATGTTGCCTGGTATGGAGCTATGAGGAGAGGTTGGAGAAACTTGGTTTGTTCTCACTGGAGCAACGGAGGTTGAGGGGAGACCTGATAGAAGTCTACAAAATTATGAGAGGTATGGACAGAGTGGATAGTCAGAAGCTTTTTCCAAGGGTGGAAGAGTCAATTACTAGGGGGCACAGGTTTAAGGTGCGAGGGGCAAGCTTTAAAAGAGATGTACGAGGTAGATTTTTTATACAGAGAGTGGTGGGTGCCTGGAACTCGTTGCCGAGGGAGGCAGTGGAAGCGGATACAGTAGTGACTTTTAAGGGGCGTCTTGACAAGTACATGAATGAGATGGGAATAGAGCGATATGGTCCCCGGAAGGGTAGGGGACTTTAGTTAAGTCGGGCAGCATGGTCGGTGCAGGCTTGGAGGGCCGAGGGGCCTATTCCTGTGCTGTAATTTTCTTTGTGACCTCAGACTTTTGTATCTTTTTCCCCGACGGAAGAAGGTGGAAGAAATAATGTCCGGGGTGCATGGGCCCTTAATTATGCTGGCTGCTTTTCCAAGGCAGCAGGAAGTGTAGACAGAGTCAATGGATGGGAGGCTGGTTTGCGTGATAGATTGGGCTATATTCATGACCTTTTGTAGTTTCTTGCGGTCTTGGGCAGAGCAGGAGCCATACCAACCTGTGATACAACCAGAAAGAATGCTTTCTATGGTGCATCTGTAAAGGTTGGTGAGAGTCTGACACGCCAAATTTTCTTAGTCTTCTGAGAAAGTAGAGGCGTTGGTGGGCTTTCATAACTATAATGTCGACATGGGGGGACCAGGACAGGTTGTTGGTGATCTGGACACCTAAAAGCTTGAAACTCTCGACCCTTTCTACTTTGTCCCCATTGATGTAGACAGGGGCATGTTCTCCTTTACGCTTCCTGTAGTCAATGACAATTTTCTTCGTTTTGTTGACATTGAGGGAGAGATTATTGTCGCCACACCAGTTCACCAGATTATTGGCTTGGGAGGGAAGATAACCTTCACAGTAGGTAAGTGCTGAGTTTTGACTATTCCCACCTTCTGCGCATTAGTGGTTGCTCTGTCATATTGAAATGGGGTCGTCACAGCAACTTGTAGGACCTGTTGGCCTTTATTTCAAATGGAATGGCGTATAAAAATAGGGAAATCTTACTAAAACTATACAAGGCACTAGCTGGCCACACCTGGAATAGCGTGAACAGTTTTGATTCCCTTATTGAAGGAAAGTTTTACTGGCTTTGGAGGCAGTCCAGAGAAGGTTCACTAGGTTCAACCTGGGTATGGAGGTACTTTCATATGAGAAGTTGAGTAGGTTGGGCCTGCACTCATTTGGAGTTTAGAAGAATGAGAGGTGACTTTGTTGATGAAACATATAGGGTTCTCAGGAGGCTTGACAGGGTAGAACACAAGAAATAGAAGGAGTGGCCACCAGGCCCTTCAAGCCTGCCCTACCATTCAATACGATCATGGCTGATCAATGCCAACCTCAACTCCTTTTCTGTACCATTTCCCCGTAATCCTCTATTCCTTGATCTATCATATATTTATCCACCTCCACTTTAAATACATCTAATGATCCAGCCTCCACCACCCTTTGGGGCAGAGACTTCAAGATTCACCACTCTCTGCAAGAAGAAATTTCTATGCACTTCATGAATGACCGGCCCTTTATCTTGTAGCTATGTCCCCGTGTAGACTCTCCCATTAGTGAAAACATCTCATCATCTACCCTGTCAAGCCCCCTCAAGATCTTATGTTTGATTAAGGTCACCTCTTACTCTTCTAAATTCCAAGGAATACAGACCCAGACTATTTGGTCTCTCTCGATAGGACAACCCTCTCATCCCAGGAATTAACCTGGTGAATCTCCTTTGGACTGCCTCCAATGTTACTTTATCCTTTTTTAGGTAAGGGGACCAAAACTGTATGCAGTATTCCAGATGCGGTCTCACCAACACCCTGTAAATTGCAACAAAACCTCCCTATTTTTAATAAAGGCTAAAATGTCATTTGCCTTCTTAACTACTTGTCGGACCTGCCTGCTAGCTTTTTCTGATTCATGCACTAGAACACCTAGCTCCCTCTGTACTTCACTCACCTGCAGTCTCTCCTTTTAGATAATAATCAGCCTTTTGATTTCTCCTACTGAAGTGCAGGACCTCACTTAATTTGATGTGGAGATGCCGGCGTTGGACTGGGGTAAACACAGTAAGAGTTTTAACCTGGTGTTGTTAAAACTCTTACTCACTTAATTTGCCAGGTTCTCGCCTGGTCACTCAATCTAGATAGATATATCCCGTTGCAGAATCATAATACTGCAATAGATTCTAAGAAAAGCAAAATACTGCGGATGCTGGAATCTGAAAAAAGAAAGAATGCCAGAACAACTCAGCGTCTATTAGCAGAGAAACAGAGTTAACATTTAAAGTGTTAGATCTGTGGAAACTGCGACATAAAGTAGCAACTTTAAAAACTAGGCGCCTTGTGTGAGAGAGGATGGGGTTTGCATTAAGGCAATTAATGTATGGGATATTAAAAGAAAGATGTTTAAAATATTGGCGAAAGGTCAAAATCTAAATTTGGTGAAATCAATATTGAGTTGCAGCCCTCAATTTAAAGTTGCTACTTTTTGTTGTAATTTTCACATCGCTAACATATTCTCCCTATTTCTCTCCTAACAGATGCTGCCAAACCTGCTGAGTTTTTCCAGTGTCCTCTGTAGGTCCTCTTGTGGGAGACTCTAGGACCAGACGGCAGAATCTCAGAGTAACACAGGAATTAGGAGCAGAAATTGGCAAATTCAGCCCTTAGAGCCTGCTCCGCCATTTAATCAGATCATGACCGATAAAGTAAGGGGTCGTCCATTTAAGATAGAGATGAGGAAGAATTTCTTCTCTGCTGTAAAGAATTCCACACATTTATTACCCTCAGAGGACTGCAGAGGCTGGGTCGTTCAGTATGTCTGAGGGAGAGACAGATTTTTAAGAGAATCAAGGGTTATGGGGATAATGGGGGAAAGTGGAGTTGAGGATTATCAAATGAATTATGATCGCATTAAATGATGGGGCAGCCTCGATGGGCTGAATGGTCTGTGCCTCATGGTTTTATAGGAATTGCACCGTTTCCTGAAACAGGTTCAATTCCAGTTGCAACCTCCACAGAAAGAACAATGAGGGGTTGGTGTGAATTTACCAGGATTTTCCAGTGAATATTTAATTGCAGCTTTAATGTGTCTGGGTTTACAATTAAGAACAAATGTTGCTGATCCCGGACTCCCCAATGTTCACTGAAAAGGGGCATCCATCAGTCTGCTTGTGGGATCTTGCTGTGCTGCCAGCCCCGGGGACGTGACCGGCGCCTCAGCAATGCAGTTCCCCTCAGTCATTCTCTTCCCTCCAGTGCAGGTTCTCGAAGGTTCTGCTCTCCATTTTGTCCACATAAAGCTGCCCCTTTAAATGGTCCATTTCGTGCTGGACGATCCGCGCCGCCCAGCCCGAGGCTTCCCAACGAACCGGCCGCCCAGCTTCATCCAGACCTGGAGACACAGGAGGGAGACGGAGGCTCAGAGCGGCGGCACAGCCCCGGGCCCCACTCACCCCCAACCCAACCCCCAGCCCCCCCCCCCCTCACCCCAACACCCGCCCCCCCCCCCTCACCCCAACCCCCACCCC
>NW_027591353.1:0-94062 GCF_964213995.1 Mustelus asterias | reverse complement strand
TCTCTTCCTCTCATGTATCGAGTGTTTATTAATCTCCTCTCTCACTCTGTCTCTAGTGTTTATTTAATCTCTCTCTCTCTGTATCTAGTGTTTATTAATCTCTCTCTCTCTGTCTCTAGTGTTTATTAATCTCTCTCTGTATCTAGTGTTCATAATCTCTCTCTCTCTCTGTATCTAGTGTTTATTAATCTCTCTCTCTCTGTCTCTATGTTTATTAATCTCTCTCTCTCTGTATCTAGTGTTTATTAATCTCTCTCTCTGTCTCTAGTGTTTATTAATCTCTCTCTCTCTGTCTCTAGTGTTTATTAATCTCTCTCTCTCTGTATCGAGTGTTTATTAATCTCTCTCTCTCTCTGTCTCTAGTGTTTATTAATCTCTCTCTCTCTGTATCGAGTGTTTATTAATCTCTCTCTCTCTGTATCGAGTGTTTATTAATCTCTCTCTCTCTGTATCGAGTGTTTATTAATCTCTCTCTCTCTGTATCCAGTGTTTATTAATCTCTCTCTCTCTGTATCGAGTGTTTATTAATCTCTCTCTCTCTGTCTCTAGTGTTTATTAATCTCTCTCTCTCTGTATCGAGTGTTTATTAATCTCTCTCTCTCTGTATCTAGTGTTTATTAATCTCTCTCTCTCTGTATCGAGTGTTTATTAATCTCTCTCTCTCTGTATCGAGTGTTTATTAATCTCTCTCTCTCTGTATCTAGTGTTTATTAATCTCTCTCTCTCTGTATCGAGTGTTTATTAATCTCTCTCTCTCTGTATCGAGTGTTTATTAATCTCTCTCTCTCTGTATCTAGTGTTTATTAATCTCTCTCTCTCTGTATCGAGTGTTTATTAATCTCTCTCTCTCTGTATCGAGTGTTTATTAATCTCTCTCTCTGTATCTAGTGTTTATTAATCTCTCTCTCTCTGTATCGAGTGTTTATTAATCTCTCTCTCTCTGTATCGAGTGTTTATTAATCTCTCTCTCTCTGTATCTAGTGTTTATTAATCTCTCTCTCTCTGTATCGAGTGTTTATTAATCTCTCTCTCTCTGTATCAAGTGTTTATTAATCTCTCTCTCTCTGTATCTAGTGTTTATTAATCTCTCTCTCTGTATCGCGTGTTTATTAATCTCTCTCTCTCTGTATCGAGTGTTTATTAATCTCTCTCTCTCTGTCTCTTGTGTTTATTACCCTCTCTCTCTCTCTGTATCGAGTGTTTATTAATCTCTCTCTCTCTGTATCGAGTGTTTATTAATCTCTCTCTCTCTGTATCTAGTGTTTATTAATCTCTCTCTCTCTGTATCTAGTGTTTATTAATCTCTCTCTCTCTGTCTCTAGTGTTTATTAATCTCTCTCTCTCTGTATCGAGTGTTTATTAATCTCTCTCTCTCTGTATCGAGTGTTTATTAATCTCTCCCTCTCTGTATCTAGTGTTTATTAATCTCTCTCTCTCTGTATCTAGTGTTTATTAATCTCTCTCTCTCTGTCTCTAGTGTTTATTAATCTCTCTCTCTCTGTATCTAGTGTTTATTAATCTCTCTCTCTCTGTCTCTAGTGTTTATTAATCTCTCTCTCTCTGTCTCTAGTGTTTATTAATCTCTTTCTCTCTGTATCGAGTGTTTATTAATCTCTCTCTCTCTGTATCGAGTGTTTATTAATATCTCTCTCTCTGTATCTAGTGTTTATTAATCTCTCTCTCTCTGTATCTAGTGTTTATTAATCTCTCTCTCTCTGTATCGAGTGTTTATTAATCTCTCTCTCTCTGTATCTAGTGTTTATTAATCTCTCTCTCTCTGTATCGAGTGTTTATTAATCTCTCTCTCTCTGTCTCTAGTGTTTATTAATCTCTCTCTCTCTGTATCTAGTGTTTATTAATGTCTCTCTCTCTGTATCGAGTGTTTATTAATCTCTCTCTCTCTGTATCTAGTGTTTATTAATCTCTCTCTCTCTGTATCGAGTGTTTATTAATCTCTCTCTCTCTGTATCTAGTGTTTATTAATCTCTCTCTCTCTGTATCGAGTGTTTATTAATCTCTCTCTCTCTGTCTCTTGTGTTTATTAATCTCTCTCTCTCTGTATCTAGTGTTTATTAATCTCTCTCTCTCTGTATTGAGTGTTTATTAATCTCTCTCTCTCTGTATCTAGTGTTTATTAATCTCTCTCTCTCTGTATCGAGTGTTTATTAATCTCTCTCTCTCTGTCTCTTGTGTTTATTAATCTCTCTCTCTCTGTATCTAGTGTTTATTAATCTCTCTCTCTCTGTATCGAGTGTTTATTAATCTCTCTCTCTCTGTATCGAGTGTTTATTAATCTCTCTCTCTCTGTATCTAGTGTTTATTAATCTCTCTCTCTCTGTATCTAGTGTTTATTAATCTCTCTCTCTCTGTATCTAGTGTTTATTAATCTCTCTCTCTCTGTATCTAGTGTTTATTAATCTCTCTCTCTCTGTATCTAGTGTTTATTAATCTCTCTCTCTCTGTATCCAGTGTTTATTAATCTCTCTCTCTCTGTATCTAGTGTTTATTAATCTCTCTCTCTCTGTATCTAGTGTTTATTAATCTCTCTCTCTCTGTATCTAGTGTTTATTAATCTCTCTCTCTCTCTGTCTCGAGTGTTTATTAATCTCTCTCTCTCTGTCTCTAGTGTTTATTAATCTCTCTCTCTCTGTCTCTAGTGTTTATTAATCTCTCTCTCTCTGTATCTAGTGTTTATTAATCTCTCTCTCTCTGTATCTAGTGTTTATTAATCTCTCTCTCTCTGTCTCTAGTGTTTATTAATCTCTCTCTCTCTCTGTATCGAGTGTTTATTAATCTCTCTCTCTCTGTATCTAGTGTTTATTAATCTCTCTCTCTCTGTATCTAGTGTTTATTAATCTCTCTCTCTCTGTATCTAGTGTTTTTTAATCTCTCTCTCTCTGTATCTAGTGTTTATTAATCTCTCTCTCTCTGTATCTAGTGTTTATTAATCTCTCTCTCTCTGTATCTAGTGTTTATTAATCTCTCTCTCTCTGTATCTAGTGTTTATTAATCTCTCTCTCTCTGTATCTAGTGTTTACTAATCTCTCTCTCTCTGTATCCAGTGTTTATTAATCTCTCTCTCTCTGTATCTAGTGTTTATTAATCTCTCTCTTTCTGTATCTAGTGTTTATTAATCTCTCTCTCTCTGTATCCAGTGTTTATTAATCTCTCTCTCTCTGTATCTAGTGTTTATTAATCTCTCTCTCTCTCTGTATCTAGTGTTTATTAATCTCTCTCTCTCTGTATCTAGTGTTTATTAATCTCTCTCTCTCTGTATCTAGTGTTTATTAATCTCTCTCTCTCTGTCTCTAGTGTTTATTAATCTCTCTCTCTCTGTATCTAGTGTTTATTAATCTCTCTCTCTCTCTGTATCTAGTGTTTATTAATCTCTCTCTCTCTGTATCTAGTGTTTATTAATCTCTCTCTCTCTGTATCTAGTGTTTATTAATCTCTCTCTCTCTGTATCTAGTGTTTATTAATCTCTCTCTCTCTGTATCCAGTGTTTATTAATCTCTCTCTCTCTGTATCTAGTGTTTATTAATCTCTCTCTCTCTGTATCTAGTGTTTATTAATCTCTCTCTCTCTGTATCTAGTGTTTATTAATCTCTCTCTCTCTGTATCTAGTGTTTATTAATCTCTCTCTCTGTATCTAGTGTTTATTAATCTCTCTCTCTCTGTATCCAGTGTTTATTAATCTCTCTCTCTCTGTATCTAGTGTTTATTAATCTCTCTCTCTCTGTATCTAGTGTTTATTAATCTCTCTCTCTCTGTATCGAGTGTTTATTAATCTCTCTCTCTCTGTATCGAGTGTTTATTAATCTCTCTCTCTCTGTATCTAGTGTTTATTAATCTCTCTCTCTCTGTCTCTAGCGTTTATTAATCTCTCTCTCTCTGTATCTAGTGTTTATTAATCTCTCTCTCTCTGTATCCAGTGTTTATTAATCTCTCTCTCTCTGTATCCAGTGTTTATTAATCTCTCTCTCTCTGTATCTAGTGTTTATTAATCTCTCTCTCTCTGTATCTAGTGTTTATTAATCTCTCTCTCTCTGTATCTAGTGTTTATTAATCTCTCTCTCTCTGTATCTAGTGTTTATTAATCTCTCTCTCTCTGTATCTAGTGTTTATTAATCTCTCTCTCTCTGTATCTAGTGTTTATTAATCTCTCTCTCTCTGTATCCAGTGTTTATTAATCTCTCTCTCTCTGTCTCTAGTGTTTATTAATCTCTCTCTCTCTGTATCCAGTGTTTATTAATCTCTCTCTCTCTGTATCTAGTGTTTATTAATCTCTCTCTCTCTGTCTCTAGTGTTTATTAATCTCTCTCTCTCTGTATCTAGTGTTTATTAATCTCTCTCTTTCTGTATCTAGTGTTTATTAATCTCTCTCTCTCTGTATCCAGTGTTTATTAATCTCTCTCTCTCTGTATCTAGTGTTTATTAATATCTCTCTCTGTATCCAGTGTTTATTAATCTCTCTCTCTCTGTATCGAGTGTTTATTAATCTCTCTCTCTCTGTATCTAGTGTTTATTAATCTCTCTCTCTCTGTATCTAGTGTTTATTAATCTCTCTCTCTCTGTATCTAGTGTTTATTAATCTCTCTCTCTCTGTATCCAGTGTTTATTAATCTCTCTCTCTCTGTATCTAGTGTTTATTAATCTCTCTCTCTCTGTATCCAGTGTTTATTAATCTCTCTCTCTCTGTATCCAGTGTTTATTAATCTCTCTCTCTCTGTCTCTAGTGTTTATTAATCTCTCTCTCTCTGTATCGAGTGTTTATTAATCTCTCTCTCTCTGTATCTAGTGTTTATTAATCTCTCTCTCTCTGTATCCAGTGTTTATTAATCTCTCTCTCTGTCTCGAGTGTTTATTAATCTCTCTCTCTCTGTATCTAGTGTTTATTAATCTCTCTCTCTCTGTATCGAGTGTTTATTAATCTTTCTCTCTCTGTCTCTAGTGTTTATTAATCTCTCTCTCTCTGTCTCTAGTGTTTATTAATCTCTCTCTCTCTGTATCGAGTGTTTATTAATCTCTCTCTCTCTGTATCTAGTGTTTATTAATCTCTCTCTCTCTGTATCTAGTGTTTATTAATCTCTCTCTCTCTGTATCTAGTGTTTATTAATCTCTCTCTCTCTGTATCTAGTGTTTATTAATCTCTCTCTCTCTGTATCTAGTGTTTATTAATCTCTCTCTCTCTGTATCTAGTGTTTATTAATCTCTCTCTCTCTGTATCTAGTGTTTATTAATCTCTCTCTCTCTGTATCTAGTGTTTATTAATCTCTCTCTCTCTGTATCTAGTGTTTATTAATCTCTCTCTCTCTGTATCTAGTGTTTATTAATCTCTCTCTCTCTGTATCTAGTGTTTATTAATCTCTCTCTCTCTGTATCTAGTGTTTATTAATCTCTCTCTCTCTGTATCTAGTGTTTATTAATCTCTCTCTCTCTGTATCTAGTGTTTATTAATCTCTCTCTCTCTGTATCTAGTGTTTATTAATCTCTCTCTCTCTGTATCTAGTGTTTATTAATCTCTCTCTCTCTGTATCTAGTGTTTATTAATCTCTCTCTCTCTGTATCTAGTGTTTATTAATCTCTCTCTCTCTGTATCTCGTGTTTATTAATCTCTCTGCATGTGGCCAGAGCACGGGAACAAGTGAGGCTGTGATTGGAGGAACAGCAAGAGTGCGGGAACTTGTCAATCTGTGATTGGAGGAGCAGCAGGAACAAACAAAGGTGTGATTGGAGGACTGGTGGTTGCGTGGAAACAAAGTGAAGCAATAATAATAGCAGAAAATGCTGGAAATACTCTGAAGGCTGACAAGAGAGAAGCAGAGTTAACGTTTCAGGTCAATACCTTCTCATCAGATTAAAAGAATATTCACAGGGAACCTGATGGAGACATCAACCATTCTTCGGCCACAGAAGAAAGGAAACTCAACAATATTTAGAGATAGGGCCAGAACGCTACAGGATCAGGGTTGTGATGGGCACTGTGAGGATAGATGTGCACATTGCAAAATGGATACAGAGGCACTGCAGAGGCTGCAAAGAAAATGGGATGATATAAGAGGGTGGCACGGTGGCACTGTAGTTAGCACTGCTGCCTCACAGTGCCAGGGACCCGGGTTCAATTCCGGCCTCTGGTCACTGTCTGTGCAGAGTTTGCATGTCCTCTTCATATCTGCATGGGTTTCCTCCGGGTGCTGCAGTTTCCTCTCGCAGTCCAAAGATGTGTAGATTCGGTGGATTGGCCATGCTAAATTGCCCCTTAGTGTCAGGGGAATTAGCAGTGTAAATACAAAGAACAATACAGCACAGGAACAGGCCCTTCGGCCCTCCAAGCCTGCGCCGCTCATGTGCCCACTAGACCATTCTTTTGTCTCCCTCTCTTCCCAGTCTGTTCATGTAGCTATCTAGATAAGTCTTAAACGATCCCAGCGTGTCCGCCTCAATCACCTTGTTTGGCAGTGCATTCCAGGCCCCCACCACCCTCTGTGTAAAATACGTCCCCCTGACATCTGTGTTGAACCTTGCCCCCCTCACCTTGAACCCGTGGCCCCTTGTGTTCGTCACCTCCGACCTGGGAAGAAGCTTCCCATTGTTCACCCTGTCTATGCCCTTCATAATTTTATACACCTCTATTAGGTCACCCCTCATCCTCCGTCTTTCCAGGGAGAACAACCCAAGTTTACCCAATCTCTCCTCATAACTAAGCCCTTCCATACCAGGCAACATCCTGGTAAACCTCCTCTGTACTCTCTCCAAAGCCTCCACGTCCTTCTGGTAGTGTGGCGACCAGAACTGGACGCAGTATTCCAAATGTGGCCTAACCAACGTTCTATACAGCTGCAACATCATATGCCAACTTTTATATTCTATGCCCCATCCAATAAAGGCAAGCATGCCATATGCCTTCTTCACCACCCTCTCTATCTGTGCTGCCACCTTTAAGAATCTGTGGACTTGTACACCCAGGTCCCTCTGTGTGTCTATACTCCTGATGGTTCTGCCATATATTGTATAGCTCCCCCTTACATTAGATCGACTGAAATGCATCACTTCACATTTATCTGGATTAAATTCTATCTGCCATTTCTCTGCCCAATGTTCCAGCCTATCTATATCCTGCTGTATTCTCTGACAATGTTCATCACTATCCGCAACTCCAGCAATCTTTGTGTCGTCCGCAAACTTACTGATCACACCAGTTACATCTTCCTCCAAATCATTTACATATATCACAAACAGGAGAGGTCCCAGTACAGAGCCCTGCGGAACACCACTCGTCACGGGCATTCAGCCTCTGATCTTCAGGTAAGCATTCTCCAAGGTGGCCTTCACGACACACGACAGCGCAGAGTCGCTGAGCAGAAACTGATAGCCAAGTTCCGCACACATGAAGACGGCCTAAACCGGGATGTTGGATTTATGTCACATTATCAGTAACCCCCACAGCTTGCCTCCTGGACTTGCAGGCTGTCCTGTCTGGAGACAATACACATCTCTTTAACCTGTGCTTCATGCTCCCTCCACCCACATTGTCTGTATCTTTAAGATTTGGCTGGCTATAGGGATTCGCATTCTAATCAGTATTCAGTAACTTGATTTTTGTGTCTCTGTGCCCTGTTTGAGAGCACATTTCTACTCCATGTGACAAAGGAGCAGCGCTCCGAAAGCTAATGGTATTTGCTACCAAATAAACCTGTTGGACTTTAACTTGGTGTTGTTAAAACTCTTACTGTGAACACCACTAGTCACAGACCTCCAACCGGAAAAAGACCCCTCCACTGTTACCCTCTGTCTTCAATGGCTAAGCCAGTTCTCCACCCATCGAGCTAGCTCACCTTTTATCCCGTGAGATTTAACCTTTTGCACCAGCCTGCCACGAGGGACCTTGTCAAACGCTTTACTAAAATCCATATAGACGACATCCACGGCCCTTCCCTCGTCAATCTTTTTTGTCACCTCCTCAAAAAACTCAACCAAATTTGTGAGGCATGACCTCCCTCGTACAAAACCATGCTGTCTATCGCTAATGAGATTATTCAGTTCTAAATGCGCATATATCCTATCTCTAAGAATCTTCTCCAACAACTTCCCTACCACGGACGTCAAGCTCACCGGCCTATAATTACCCGGGTTATCCTTGCTACCCTTCTTAAATAACGGGACCACATTTGCTATCCTCCAATCCTCTGGGACCTCACCTGTGTCCAGTGAAGAGACAAAGATGTTGGGGTTTACGGGGATAGAGCCTGGGTGGGATTGTTGTCAGTGCAGGCTCGATGGGCCAAATGGCCTCCTTCTGTAGTGTTGGGATTCTCTATGTGTGGGTATACATATCAGGAAAGGATGGACTGGCTTTTCCCTTGGAAATAGAAGGTGAATTAATAGAGATCTTCAACATTATGAAAGGTTTAGATAGAGAGAGAATGTTTGCAGTTTTGGCAGGTATTAATAGAGACCATCTTGTGAGATAATCACCAACGGGGAATTCAGAAGAAACTTCTTCACCCAAAGAGTGGTGAGAATGTGGAACTGGCTACCAAGTGGTGGAAAAGATGCATTTAAAGTTAAACTGGACCAACATCTGTGAGGGAAAGGGAATAGACGATTAAAATGGCAGATATAGATAGGAGGATATGTTTTTTAAATGCCAGCATGTACGGGTTGGACCGAATAGCCTGTTTCTCTGCCTTATATCCTATGCGAGGAGGCTTGTTTTTACACAGAGGATATCAGCGGATTGGGTGAACAGGAAGCAGTGAGGCTTAGCCAATCATTTGTACCCAGGCCGAGTCCATCTCCTGAAACTGGATAACAGAGAATATTGTTTCAAAGGAACGGAGCTGATTAACTCCTGCTGTTCTTTTGTCAATTCTCCAAATTGTTCCGAGTTTAATATCCCAGCAATGTTCCTGGAGAGATTTCCAGTCCAGAACATCAGGCTAAGCCTGTGGGAACCAACTTTCATGTGAGCACATCCTATACTGTCATTGTAAATGAGTTGGCGCCCTAATATTGCGCTAAAATCTCTTCTGGAAGTTGCACATTTTTGAATAACGACATCCTGACCCGTATTCGATGAAAACACATTTTATTCGAAACAAGACTTGTTTGATTTGCAACATGCAATAACTACTGGAGCAAGTTCCAGCCTCACACTGGGGTAATGTCAGCACTTACTGTCACTCCAGGGCTTACAGCACTGACCTCAGTCCCTGAGTCTGATGCCCTACATACCCTTCCTCGCTAACATCCAGCCAAGCCCTGCCCCGGATAGTGCTGATCCAGGGAAACACAAGATCCAGCAGCTCAAAGAGGAGGCAGTGAATCCAGAGAGGGGCAATACCGTCAATGCCTCTCGTCACCCCTGCTGGCCCTCAAAAAACAGAGCTGGTTACAGGTGGCACAGTGGTTAGCGCTGCTGCCTCACAGCGCCAGGGACCCAGGTTCGATTCCTGGCTTGGGTGACTGTCTATGTGGAGTCTGCACATTCACCCCGTGTCTGCGTGGGTTTCCTCCGGGTACTCCGGTTTCCTCCCGCAGTCTGAAAGACGTGCTGGTTAGGGTGCATTGGCTTTGCTGAATTTTCCCTCAGTGTACCCGAACGGGCACCGGAGTGTGGCAACTAGGGGATTTTTACAGTAACTTCATTGCAGTGTTAATGTAAGCCTACTTGTGACACTCATTTAAAAAACACTATCCCTCTCCTGCTTATTCCGCTCTAAACGCTCGTGCTACCAAATAAACCTGTTGGACTTTAACCTGGTGTTGTGACTTCTTACTATGCCCACCCCTGTCCAACGCCGGCAATCTCCACATCCTATTTATTCTGGGCCAGCATCTATTGCCCATCCCTCATTGTCCAGGAGGAGGCGCTGCTGAGCGTCTGCAGTACATCTGGTGAAAGATCATTGACCTGACTGGAGCGTTGGCTGTTATTCTCACCAGAATTTTGTGTTTTTTTAAAAATATACATTCAGGTACTTGATTTGCTGAATGCTGCAAGTGAACCAATGGCTACCCCAAAACCATTGATTAAAAATAAAGCAAGGGTCCCACCAACTGAGGATGACTGGCTAATTTAACCAAACATAAAATCTAATGAAATTAAAATAAGGTCACAATAGAAACGACAATACTGGTGAAACAGAATGGATTGAACTCTCCGTGATTTAAGTTTGGGATTGGGGTTTTTTTTAAATACTTTTCCAATTCAATCAAATCAAGTCCAATTCAGAGTCTCAACAAGTTGAGACATTTCCGATCCAGGCTGACAAGACAGGGCAAGCGGCCATTTACCCTGTCCTGGGCCTGATCTACATGAGCCAAGCTGATTGGAGCAGGCGGAGAATTCCTCCTCCAAGGCTTGATCTCATTTGCATCTTAGCCAAAAGGCCGAGATACCGCTTTTTAAAAATTGCTTCATATGAAACATAAGAAGCTTAAATGCAACCCAATGACCTCAACCAAGTGCAGCATCCGCATAACTACACTTGATCTTAGCCAAAAGGCCGAGAAGTTTGGGATTGGGGTTGATATTTTAGCAGGAAATGCCTAATTAAAGCTGTACTTCTGAATGCAATTCTCGGCCTTTTGGCTAAGATCAAGTGTATGGTCGGCACCCCATTGTCGGCCGCACTTGGTTGAGGTCATTAGGTTACGCTGAGGCTTCATATGTTTCATATGAAGCAATTTTTAAAAGCGGCATCTCGGCCTTTTGGCTAAGATGCAAATGAGCTCAAGTCTTGGAGGAGGAACCTCCCCCTTCTCCAATCAGCTTGGCTCATGTAGATCAGGCCCAGGACAGGGTGGTTTGGTCGCTTGCCCTGTCTTGTCAGCCTGGATCTGAAATGTCTCAACTTGTTGAGACTCTGAATTGGATTTGATTTGATTGAATTGGAAAAGTATTAAAAAAAAAGAGAACAGAAGGACGCTTCTCGGCCTTTTGGCTAAGATCAAGTGTATGGTCGGCACCCCATTGTCGGCCGCACTTGGTTGAGGTCATGAGGTTGCGCTGAGGCTTCATATGTTTCATATGAAGCAATTTTTAAAAGCGGCATCTCGGCCTTTTGGCTAAGATGCAAATGAGCTCAAGACTTGGAGGAGGAACCTCCCCCTTCTCCAATCAGCTTGGCTCATGTAGATCAGGCCCAGGACAGGGTGGTTTGGTCGCTCACCCTGTCCTGTCAGCCTGGATCTGAAATGTCTCAACTTGTTGAGACTCTGAATTGGATTTGATTTGATTGAATTGGAAAAGTATAAAAAATAAAAAAAAAAGAGAACAGCATGAAAGGTAGCAGTCACTCTTCCAGCAGCCAACCAAAAACTCCCCACTTACCAAGTTCGGATTTTTCGCTCACGGCTGCCCCGAGCCCAAGCTCCGCCAAATTTTCCGTCCGCCATCTGCAAATCCCACAGCAGGTGGGACCGGAAAATGTAATAACTTCTTTAGTTCAGAGTATCAGCTGAACATCTGGGAGAGATTACTTTTAGTGATCACTCTTATCTGCCCAATAGTGTCTCCAGTATAGCCCACGTTAAAATGGGGCTATTCTGAGAATATTAAAGTTGCTGCGACTTTTTGGTGAGATGTAGAGGATGTACTACCTGAAAAGGTGTTGGAAAATGATTCCATGGCAACTTTTCAATCATAGCAATACTTGTAAGAGTGTGTGTTTGTGTTGGGGGAGGGCGGGGCGGGGGGGAGGTGGTGTTACAGAAGAATGGCGAGAGGGGAGTGTGAGACTAATCAATTAAATTAAAAATTTTGAGAGGCATGGATAGTTGGAGCATTTTTCCCAGGGTAGAAATGTCAATTACTGGGGGACATAGGTTTAAGGTAAAAGGGGGAAAGTTTAAAGGAGATGTGAGAGGCAAGTTTTCTTTATACAGAGGGTAGTAAGAGGGATAGACTGCACAGAGACAAAAGGCTTGTTTAGAAAGGCGTCATGTATCAGTGCAGGTTTGGTGGGCGAAGGGCCTGTACCTGTGCTAATTGGATAGCTTTCAAAAAGCCAGCATGGGCACATTGGGCAGAATGGCCTCCTATTCTGCTGTGAGATTCTACAAAGGAGGGATTTATTTAAATGGAAATTTTAATTGTGTAAGGGTCAAAGAAAAAAGTATAATTGTGTTAATTGGGCAGATAACTTTGCGACATTTGAACTAAGGGTTAATATGCTACCAAAAATCAATATTGCTATTGATGTGTGTTCTGCTTAAATGTGGATCGTTTAGCTGTGTATCTTGTTCTTGCGTGTTTGCTTTCACTGCTTGATGTTCACAGTCACTGTTCATCTCAGGCATTCCTGGTGTGTGATTGAATGCAGCCCGTTAAACACAAACATAGCTGAGAAAACACATTTATCTCTGTGGAAGGGCAGACACCATTGCCCCTTACTTAGTGGGGAAGTTCGCCTATTCAAAATAGAAGCACAATGGTATCACATAAACACACTAACACCCAGTAAATCAAATCAAAACCAAATCAAATCAGCATTTTATTATCCTCCAGATGCCCACTGTGATTCGATTTCATGTCTTCAGAGCCTAGCACAGGGCTCTCAGTTACTAGTCCAATAACATTAGGGTTAGACAGAGTAGATTCGGAAAGAATGTTCCCGATGGTGGGGAGTCCAGAACTAGGGGTCATAGTTTGAGGATAAGGGGGAAACCTTTTAGAACTGAGGAGAAATTTCTTCACCCAGAGGGGGGTGTACGTGTGGAATGTGTGGCTGAGACCAAAACGTTGTCTGATTTCAAGAAGAAATTAGATATAGCTCTTGGGGCTAAAGGGATCAAGGGATATGGAGGAAGGGGGAATCAGGATATTGAACTGGATGATCAGCCATGATCAAGATGAATGGCAGAGCAAGCTCGAAGGGCTGAATGACGCACTCCTGCTTCTAGTTTCTATTAGCCTCCAATCATTAAAACTTTCTTATGTTCTCTCATAGTGAAACTATGTCAAAAAACAAAAATAGTAATGTGTACTAAAATAAATTGAACCTTGAGAAATTTAGATAATATGGAAAAAGGATGTGGGCTGGATCCACCCTGGTACTCTGCCCCAAGAAGGAATTGGCAACCAGGGACTTCCATTAGGTTGCTCCATGACGCTGTTGGCTAAAGTATTGCAGTGGTTTACCATTACCTTCTGCAGGGTGGCTGATCAGGAATCTCCTCCTCTCATACAGCTTGCCATCGGGCCTACTGGGAGGATTTACAGGCTGATCAACCACCTGTTTGGCCACATTATGAACACACCTTCCATGGCCATCAAGCCCTGGAGTGGGACTTGAACCGGCAGTTTCTGGCCCGGAGGTATATGGACGCTACCCATTGCGGTTCAGGACCTCCTTACTTCAACATACACCAAGAAACATTGGTGATGAATATAGTTAAATTTTTTGATTCTTTAATTTCTGGTTATTGCCAGACCCATTCACTGCACTGCAGAGTCAGGGAGGGTCACCTCATGGGGCATGCTTGCCTTTATAGGACGGGGCATAGAGTATAAAAGTTGGGGTCTGATGTTGCAGATGTATAGAACGTTGGTTCGGCCGCATCTGGAATACTGCGTCCAGTTCTGGTCGCCACACTACCAGAAGGACGTGGAGGCTTTGGAGAGAGTACAGAGGAGGTTTACCAGGATGTTACCTGGTATGAAGGGGCTTAGTTATGAGGAGAGATTGGGTAAACTGGGGTTGTTCTCCCTGGAAAGACGGAGGATGAGGGGAGACTTAATAGAGGTGTATAAAATTATGAAAGGCATAGATAGGGTGAACGGTGGGAAGCTTTTCCCCAGGTCGGTGGTGACGTTCACGAGGGGTCATAGGTTCAAGGTGAAGGGGGGGGAGGTTTAACACAGATATCAGACGGACATATTTTACACAGAGGGTGGTAGGGGCCTGGAATGCGCTGCCAGGCAAGGTTTAAGACTTATCTAGACAGCCATATGAACGGAGTGGGAATGGAGGGATACAAAAGAATGGTCTAGTTTGGACCAGGGAGCGGCGTGGGCTTGGAGGGCCGAAGGGCCTGTTCCTGTGCTGTATTGTTCTTTGTGGCGACCTGGAGCCAATATTCTAACTTATCTGACCCGAGTTCACCCGCCCGCATGCAGCTTTCCAGCTGGGAGTTCCTGGCTTGCACTGCCACATACTGGACAGCGGCTGGAGGGCAACAACACCTCACAATCCAGCAGGAGAGACATATAAACCAGTCAGGGGCACTCCCAGAGATGTCCAAAGTATTCTGCTGTTCACAGCAGCTCTCCAGGCGTTCGCTTTAAACTGGTTCATCTGTCCTAACCCTTAACCCAGGGGCTGCTGAAGAGCAGCCCACCAAAGATCAGTGAACCCAAGCCGCACTGAATTCAAACCTTGCAGTGTAATGTTTGGAGTTCCACAATCGGCAGTGCACTCAACCACAACTCAGTCAAAAAGACAGGTTTAAAATGCAACAACAACACAACCATCTTCCCGTCCGCATTCCTCTTTATTAATACAGTGGCTCTGGGACAGACACACTTCATAGAAATCTCTGTTTTAAGGAGCTTTTAAAGCTCGGTACAAGACAGGGCTATAAAAAAGGCAGCAGCATTTTTACTAAAAAATAAGCATTTGTATAATGTATCTCTCTTCATATACAAATTAAACAGTAAACTGTATTTCATTTACAAATAATCTCTACTGTTATGAAACCTTTTCAATATAGAAAAAAATCCAAGCTCTATATTATGTACAGCAAATTTAAGCCACTCTGTGACATTCACCGTTTCTCAGCAGTGAGATGCTCCTCAGCGCCCCACTCTGGAGGGAATTTATTCACAATACATGAGCTTGAACTGTTAAGACTGGGTTTGCAGTTATTCTGATCCATCGTGCATGGTATCCATGTTGAAGTCTCCAGTCACAACAGGATTACTACATTCACACAGCCCTGCCAAATGCAATCGACGGAAAACGGCGAGCTAACTGGCTCCTCGAGCACTGTAGCCAACTGTTTCAGCGTCTATTCCTTTTGAATTGGGTTGGATTGGCACTGGGCTATTCACTCCCTTTGTCAATAAGGCTTTATACAGGCGTGTTGTGGGAGAAGAACACTGGGGTGTGGGGTGCATGGACCATGGTCCAGTTTGGGCCAGATGTGTGACGATAAAGAGCAGCAGTGCTAGGAGTTCCTGCTGATTGCTTCTGAGGTTAATGGTGGAATGGATGCAATTCTGGATTTTAAATGGCTTGGTGAGCACCCGTGCCTCTGGACACCACACTCACTCATTCAAGCAATCAACCTTCTTAACAAGTGCAGGCAAGGTCCAAAGCTTATGCCAGTAAGGGTTAATATTTTTAAGGCAGTGACCCAAAAAAAGGTGCTCAGATGACATTGTAAAGCACAAGAGTGAAAGTCAGATAGCTGATTTACAATCTCTAAACCTCCTGAACAGTTTGACTTTTATGAACACTTTGTGCCTGTTACAAGCACCTGTGGTGTGGTGTGAGAATTGTATTTGTATAATTGACAGGGCCAAGCAGGTCCCAGCCATGAATGAAAAGACGTTTCTATATACTGAACAGGAAATCGGGTGGCAATTTTACAATCAATACAACTGCAGAGACATTTATTATTACACAATCAACAGCTGATGTTGTTAGTTTGCCACTCATCTGCAATTTCACTGACTGCTGAGACACCAATTCTCATTAATACAGGAGCATACATGTGGGGAGCAGAAAGTTTAAAGACCATCTAACGGAATAGTAAGTGATCTTACAGTATATATTGTGGGACAGTATTCATGTCTCAGCCTGGATCTGTGCTGATGGCTTGTCTTGTGGAGAGAGGGAAACAGAGTTAATGTTTTAGGCCTGTGATCGTTCATCAGAACTCCTGTTCCTCTCTCCACAGAGGCTGCCAGGCCTGCTGGGTATTTCCAGCATTTTCGGTTCTTATTTCAGATTTTCAGCATTTGCAACATGTTGCCTCCACGTTGCTTAAACTGTTAAGACTGGGTTACAGTTATTCCAATCCATCGTGCATGGTATCCATGTTAAAGTCTCCAGTCACAACAGTATTACATTCACAATTCACAGAAAAATAAATCACCCTCTATTTTTCGACCCTCCGCTTCTGAAGGTGCTGATAATACCGAGATGAATACAGTTCCATCCTCCATTTTACTCTTGACCTGTAAGCTCAGACAGGTGATGTAAACTACACAGAGTTTGCAGCTGTGTCCTGACCCTACCCTCACCTCTATCCACAACTCAACTGATGTTGCCCCAACCCAGGGAGCAGGTAAGAGCCAAGAATCCACTGCTGCCCTGACTGACTTGCATTAGTTTAACACAGTGTGGAGATCAAACCTGAAACCTTGCTGTTCTGCATGACTTAGTTTCATCTGATACTTAGGATTATGTAGCTGGGGTCGGTGCAAATAAAACCCACAACCAGAGTAAGACGTACCAAGTGTGGAATCAATCTCACACATTCACAAAATGACCATCTCACACACACGCGAACACAGACATACACACACCTAAACACACTGTGCTGATTATTTGTATTTCATGGGCCAGTCCATGTTCCCTCTAAACAGATAACCAAATCTTAACCCACAGTCTATTATACAGGCACACAGCACAGTAATGGACAATGCACTACTCCATGCTACTCAGACACATGGTCTACCTGTGACCACTACACTGTACCATATACTGTCCAGTTACAATCACCTAAAAATGTATCCGGATTATCGTTCTCAGCGAGTGTCCAACACCATGCTATGCCTGCAGAGGCCATGGTTACCTGCTGTACACAACCCCACAACAAATATACTATCCCACTCACTGTGTACCAATTAGGTACACATTGCATCTACAACCTATTGTAAAGGCACACAGTATACTGCCCCATGCTGTACTCCATTTCTCATGCTATATGTACAGCAGGTGGTGCCACTGTACCACAGAGTACTGCAGCAGCAAATAGCACACAATCTTGTACAAGACCTCTCAAACACACATTCCATACAATAGTGAGGTGACATTCAGTGGATTACTCATTATAACATGAAAGCACGTGACAATCCATCACATATCATATGTGGTGCACTAGCGAACAATATAGGCTTGAGGCACACATTACACTAGCCCACACCAGAGTGGACACGCGTAGGATATATTTCTAAATATACATGCACATGGTGCATTATCAGACAGGTACACATATACACACTACTGGAAAGGCACATGGCACTCTGCTGCACAGGTACAGAGTGCACTAACCTCTATAATGCTGTGTAGGCAGATGACGCACAGGCCCAACAACACTGTCCATGGTGTTCTGTCATATATCAATCCTAGAGAATACTGTGCAAAATGTACAGTACATGTAATACTGTATTCCACAGGCAAGTGTGCATCCAGCACCGTATTACACAGGCAATGTTCCCTCTAAGCTGCATGGCTGTTCACCAATCCCAAAATACCCGCATAGGCCAGACACATGCCAGTCCCTGCAAATTACTGCACATGTGCTGCTGTGCAAGAACATTTAAAGGGGCCACTAACTTAAATTGCCTATGCACTCCAAAAAAAGGTTGTATACAGACATACTATGTTCAATGTATATGGCACAGAAATGATGCACTAACACTATATATACCCACTGTGCATTATACCACAGCTCTTTAAACACAGTATCTAGCACCCTAACAATAATGCGCAGTGTATATCATTCGTGTGTGGTTTATAGGCACATGGTGCACACAACTTATTGCACAAGCAAAAGGTGTACTATTCACATCAGACATGTACATAGCACATTATCCCACACAATTCTTCACACGTATATTCCCCCACATTATCACATTGGTGCCTGCACTTTTATGCTGCATTATCTCACTATTCCACACAGAATAATCTCACGCTTTCAAGTACATGTCACATGTCTCCATGTTTCTGAATAGACACAGTCTATAGCCTACACAGTCTATCAGACATACAGTCCTTAACTATATCATACCCGTTGCACCATTCTATCCTACATTATCCAGGCACACATTTTGCTTCCTCAACCTAAACCACATTCATTGAATAATTCTACACTATAGAAGTGTACATTCCACAGTTTCAAACTATTCTATGCATCTTGCTATAAATTAGTGCATTATCTCACACTGTTCTTGCGCTGTCCACACAGACAGCACACAAAATCTTTTATCTCACCCTACATCGCCCTCTGTATGATCCTACACTTTACAGTATTGGTACATAACTAACTATACCGGATACGACTTTGTATCCAACTCTTCACTGAATGTTCAATAAAAGTAAAGGATGCTAAAAGTACATAACATAGCCATCAGCATCTGAAAAGAGAAAGGTCACGTTAATGATGATTCTGCAAAAGGGTGCTGAGGGGGGACTGTTCCTTTGTGGGTGCTCAGTCAATTAACTTTTCCCTTTAACAACAAAAAAACACACAAGCTGCATGCCTGTGATTTGCTGAGATGAGCACCCGGCTGCCACTGCTCCCAGATGAGTCCCCGAATCGCCCGATTGTTCAAGGCAAAGGTCCCTCTTTGGCTTTGATTAAACTCAAAACATGAATCTGCCTTTTTTCTTTTCAGGTGCTGACAAACATCGTGTAAGTCCTGTGTTTTTCAGGTTCCTGGCACGTCTCATATACAAACATCAACCGTGATCCTGTACTGTGCTGTGCAGGGGTTATGGTGCAGGACACCGATTGAACTATCCTAACACTTCATACTCTCACAGTGCTCTCCCACACCGAAGTGGCACCCACTGACATTCTATACAGATGGTATTATGGAGCACTTTATACACAAACACCTAGTGCACACGAACACTGTACTTGTGCACAGTGCATTATCTTGCACTATTTTGAACAGGCACGCGTTGCAGACACTGCATTCTACAGGCACACAGTGAGCTGCCCACGCTACACATGCACATGCAGCAATATTCCATATGAATCTTCTGAGGTGCACTGTTCACAGAGTGCTGTACAGTTACTTGCTCACTATGGATGCATATGGGTTTGCTGTCTCTTATAATTCTTTAAAGGCAAACAGCCCAACTATCTGAAATAATACTGCACAAACATTCAGTCCTTCATAGGTCAGACATTCCTCAACTCATACTTTTAGTTTTTTGTGAAAACAATTGAACTTAGCAACACAATTTGTTTTAACCTGTTATGTACAGTATGGTCGTGCAACACTCCACGTACAAGAACCTTTGTCAAAGACTATTTTGGCACCAGTTATAGCAGAGAACATCTCCAGCAACAAGGCTACCTGACTTAGCCTGCATTAGCCAGGCTTTGCTCCACTATGCCATCCTGCAGCCCCTTTGCAGGTGAATGGAAGCATTGCCTGAGCCCAGGAAGAATGAGTTCCCTTCCTAATTCAATGAAACACTCTTTGTACAAAGAATCTCTTGAAGCCCCGCCAACTCCACAATGGTCCCTTTAATAATTACAAAGAAAATTAATTCTTCTTGAAAAACGAGAAGGGACGTTTCCCTTCTGCCCTAATGACCTCTTCGCGGTTACGTTCCGGTCTCACTGAAGAGATGACTTTGTGCCTCATGCTACAGCTGTTCCTGTAGGATTGTGCTGGCGGACGACACTCTCTCTGTTGTTTGTCCATTAACTGCTGGTCAATGACCCTATGCATGTCATCCTGCAAGGAAAGGAATGGGAGTCAGCATTCAACACACACATTTAGAGTTATACTGACTGCAAGGAAGCTTCAGATTACTTCACAGAACCAAATGTTGCTGCAAGCTACACCTGTGTGCTGTTCCAATGCAGGCTAGAGTGGCACATTTACAGTTCTGCGAATGTGCATTGTTCATACAGTGGTCAGATGGAAAGGGAAACGAGGAAGGGAAACGAGGAAGGGAAACGAGGAAGGGAAAAAGATGAGCAATGAGGGAAAGGTCACAGCTAAGCAGAATATATTCCTAGCATTGAGGTACAGGAGGATCAGATACTGTCCAGTGGGAAAAAAGCAAAATACTGCAGATGCTGGAATCTGAAACCAAAAGAAAAAATGCTGGAAAATCTCAGCAGGTCTGGCAGCATCTGTAAGGAGCAAAAAGAGCTCTCGAGTCCAGATGACCCTCTGTTAAAGCTTTGATAAAGAATCATCTGGAGTCGAAACATCAGCTCTTTTTGCTCCTTACAGATGCTGCCAGACCTGCTGAGATTTTCCAGCGTTTTCACTGTCCAGTGAAAGCTAGGAGGTGCTGTCCTGAGGTGGATTTGGGAACAAGGATGGAGGTGGGGGGGCCAAGACTAGCTTCTACAGTGAGAAAGGAAAATCAGGACTGGAGAACTGAAGCAAGGAATGTCTCGCGTTGCGGAGACAGTGAGGAGGAGGATTTGTGATGACTGCAGCCAAATCATCAAGTCCTCAGTACATCATTAATGCTGGGCTACCAGGCACATGCTAGAATCTCGCTTCAATGTAATAGAGTGAAGCAAGTTTAGAAATAATTATTTCCTGAAACAGTCACTTAAACTGTTTCTCAGTTTGATCAAGTTGCTGATCTTTTATGGCAGATTTTGAATTTTCAGCAACAGCCGTCAAGCGAACGCAAAAACCAACTGGCAGAAACCTCGCAGGGAATGATCGGAACTATTTCCAGCAATGAAAGGGATCAAATATGAATATCTATTGCATGTTCTCATTCTTCATTGTGACTGGTATTTTTGTTGGTGAGTACAGTATCTGTCCCAGGAGGTGAAATACGCTGAAGGACATTAATTGGAAAGATTTGACCCAGCCATGTATGGCAGAGACTTAATGCAGTATGGGTCAGACATAAAGCATGAAGCTTATACAGAAGGGGCTTGCTGGAATTACTACTCTAAATACAGGATCATTCACAGGCTAGAAATGAACTTTAGTGGCATTGCCAGTTGTGACATTGGATAATGAGAGACAACTGCCAAAGCAATCTGCAATGAATATCATTATGCTTCAGAGCTCTGATAATAAGGCTGAATAGATCAGAAAGAGACAATAACAGAAGGTTATTTTGATGGTCGCATGCCAAGCATGATCTGACCTGCAATGAACCTGAGAAGCCAAGGTTCAGTCTGCCTTGGGTCTGTCAGTTATAGCTACATCACATGGAGAGCTTGATTTAATGACTGGAAATGGCTGAAGGATGCATAGTGAGAGAATGGAAAACTCAAAACTCAGAAACAGCCAAAGATGAAGAATGGATGGAATGGAGAAACGTTCTAACAAGTGGACATTACAATGAAAGCTCACCTCAGAGGCAGGAGGGGGCTTACAATAGTCTGCTTGTACAGTAGCTGGGAAAGGCCACTAGATGAGAAACCAGAGGAGCCAGATAGTGAAAAGCCCTGAGGAAGCAAACTGCAACAGGAAGAGAGGGAAGAAAACACAAGACTGAAGCAACAAGAACAAAAGCATTTCTCTATTGGACTACTTCTATTATGTTACTTGAGACTGGACATGGTACTTAGATTGGATCACACAGTCAGGATTAAGGTGATTCCACCATATGCTACTCACCTCAAATACTTAGAATGAGCTGATCCCCAGGTCACACAGAGATTTCCCCTGTACCAGCATCTACCTTGTCTAGGGATCCCAAAGTGATGCTATCACTTTGATACCAACTACGGTCCCGTTTACTCAGGCACTCAAAAGTCAAATCATGTGTCTACTACAATATCAAAGATGTGCGAGTTAGGTGGAATGGCCATGCTAAATTGACCTTTCATGTCGGGGGATTAGCAGCGTAAATATGTGGGGGTATGAGGATAGGCCCTGGGTAGGATTGTAGTCGGTGCAGACTCAATGGGCCAAACAGCCTCCTTCTGCACTGTAGGGATTCTATGAATACACATATTTAAGAGAATCCCCTGTTTAATGGGCCCGGCTCGCATCCTCCGAAATCCATCCTCGTTTCTTGCAAAGCATTTCCTTACAATTCACAGAATGATGGTTTCTAGTTCAAACAGAGTCTGAACTCCCGTTTCTATGAACATGCCGGTAAAGAGAATGAGATTCTAGATATCCAAATTGGATGTGAACAGGAGTGTGGCGTTTCACACTGTAATTATAAATTCATTTTAAGTACGAATTACTAATGTGTGGAATGAGCTTGTTCATTCAGTCTCCTGTTTACAATATTAATTTATGTGGTTGCAGGACTCAGCACCTTAATACTGTCCAGTACAATTTAGTTACTTGTCACAAGTATAATCCAATATTTTACATTTTAAATGTACATTACTTTGCATTTTGTAGTCTTTCCCCCCCCCTCCCACCATGTCATCTATTCAGCATTTCCCTTTCCTAGGATGCCAATGCAGCAGTCAAACTAAGCTGCCATTTTGAATACACAATTCAGACGCAACCATTCAATCGAGGCGAGTATACGGATTTTGTGCCATGCCATCTTTCATTTTCTAAAAATGGGGATATCTGACCCCTTCCGAGATTCATGAACGCAATATTCATTCACACTGATTTCAGCTGGAGGTGGCCAAGGTGTGACCTGGAGCAGTCGAACAATGGCGGAAGGGAAATGCTCGACATTTCAAAGGTGAATGTCCACGTGTTAGTGAAGTTCACAGGGCAGCATTATGGTTTGGTATAGGTAGAGCCTCCAAGGCCGACTGGAAACCACAGAAGGCGGAACTAGAGTACTGGACTGGAGATGTTCAATAAAATTCTTATATTTTCAGAAAGCACATGCTGACATTTCACATTAGTTAAAGGTACATGAGTTGAAGACAAATTAGCAATGTGATTTGCAGTCGTCATTGTAATGGGCAAAGATGCCAATACATTAACAGCATGAAATGAAATTCCATGAAGTGGATTCTCTTAGAAGGATCAGCATTTACCAGTAAAATTATCCCAATATACGTAAATTCATTGGTATGGGTAAAAGGCATTGTCTCATGAGAAAGATATTCACTCTAGTTATTCCAGTGAACAACAATAAAAATCCATCTTTGGAGACAAGGTTACTTAGCAACACATCATATTTTAAGCAACATTTCCTTCACATGAGTGTGTGGAACAATGAAGCCTGTTCAGTAGCTGATTTAAAATTTACTGGAATATAGTGATAATATACTCAGAAAATCTCAATGCAATCAAGCAGAGTCAACATGGTATTGATAAAGAGAAACAGTGTTTGACTAATTAATTGGAGTTCTTTGAGGAAGTAACAAGCAATGTGGATAAAGAGAAATCTGTAGATGTACTGTACTTAGATTTGCTGAAGGCAGCTGACAAGATGCCACATCAAAGGTTATCATACACAATAAGAACTCATGGTGTAGAGGGTAACATATTAGATAAAGGATTGGTTAACTAACAAGAAGCAGAGTCAGGATAAACGGATCCTTTTCATTTTGGCAAGATCAGTGCTTGGGATTCAAATATTTACAATTTATATCAATAATCTGAATGAAGGTACCAAATGTATGATTGATAAATTTGTGGATGATAAGAACATTGGTCGGAAAGTAAGTTGCGAAGAGGACGCAAGGATTTTGCAAAGGGGACATAGATAAGGATAAGCGAATGGGCAAAAAGTTTGCAGATGGAAGTATAATGTGGAAAAATATGAACTTGTCCAATTTGAAAAGAAAAACAGCATTATTGTTTAAGTGGAGAGAGATTACAGAGGTATTTGTGTGTCCTGGTATATGAATCACAAAAAATGAGTACGCAGGTACAACAAGTGACTAGGAAAGCAAATGGAATGTTGTTGTTTATTGCAAGAGAAGGAGAATATAAAAGTAGGGATGTTTTGCTACAGCTGTACAGAGCACTAGTGAGACCACATCTGGAGTACTGTGTGCTGTTTTGGTCTCCTTATTTAAGAAAGGATATAAAAGTTCAGAGCATGTTCAGTTGACTGATACCCAAGATTGAGGGGGGGGGTTATCTTATGAGGAAAGGTTGGACACGCTGGACCTGTATCCATTGGAATTTAGAAGATCAAGAGGCGATCTTGTTGAAACAAACAAGACCCAGAAGAGACATAACAGTTGGATACTGAAAGGACATTTCCCCTTGTGGGAGAGTCTAGAATCAACAAGGTTAAAAATAAGAGGTCTCCCATTTAAGACGGAGATGAGAAGAATTTTTTTCTTTTAAGTGGGTTGTGAATCTTTTGAACTTTCTTCCCCAGAGAGCAGTAGAGGCTGGGTCAATGAATATTTTTAAGTCAGAGATAAATAGATTCTTGACCAACAAGGCAGTCAAAGGTTATCAGGATTAGAGGGAATGTGGAGTTGAGGGCACAATCAGATCAGCCATGATCTTAATGAGTAACAAAACAGGCTCAAAAGGAACAAAGGGCCAATCCCTGCTCCTAATTTGTATCTTTGTATATTCGCACATATATGAATCATTAAAAACTGCATACAAAATGGTGTCACAGTGGTTAGCACTGCTGCCTCACAGTGCCAAGGACCAGGTTCAATTTAGCCTTGGGTGACCATCTGTGTGGAATTTACACATTCTCCCAGTGTCTGCGTGGGTTTCCTCCCACAGTCCAAAGATGTGCAGGTTAGGTGGATTGGCCATGCTAAATTGCTCCCTTAGTGTCCCAAGACATGCAGATTAGATGGATTAGCCATGGTAAATGTGTGGGATTATGGGGGTAGGGTGGGCTTGGGTATTCTGTCAGAGACAGTCAGTGCAAACTCGATGGGCAGAATGGCCTCCTTCTGCACCATAAGGGATTCTATGAAAATAAAACCTGTTCAAATTGGTATTTGACCGAGTGGTTCATCCTGACCTACCTGCCAGGCCTCCAGCTGCTGCGAGAGGTTGAGTTTCTGTTGGATTGCATCTAGAAGTTGGCTGTTGAGTGACATCATGTCAATCTTACATTTTGCCAGTTCCATTTCCAGAACGTTCTTCCTGAAACAGAAAGCCAGAATGTTATCTTTACATTATACTGTCATGTCTAAATATTCAATCATGCAGCACATTGGAAGGAGCATGCTGCTTCAGAAGTTATGCTTCATGTGGAAATAAATCTCTCAGACTCGTAAGATCCATAGGCAATCTATAGGGCAACTACATTTAGTCTCAGGATTGGGACTGATCAGCTAAAGTTTTATTGCTTGTCACCATCCAACATCCTCTATTAAGTCCACCTACGGACATTAAACAAGGACTAGATGAACCACCCATCTTATCGTGAGCAAAGCCAATGTTTGCTGTCTATGGCCATACAGAGTGATTTGGATGAGGTGCCAGAGATGTCTAGTACCTGTGGGAATATAATCCATAAATCAGCACTTTCTAGAGAAGAGGAACAAAATGGACTGGGGAGGGAAATGCTCCACATCTGACCTGGACCCAACATAACTCCCACCACATTTGTTTTCTTAAAAGTTGCATTGCAGAGTTTACCTGGGCCCTCATCGTCGACCAGGTCCATAAGCATCAGTTATTGGCATGAATTTTATTTTACTTTCAGCAAAAAGGAGGAAATCCACTGAGATGGCAACAAAATGTAACAGGAGGTGGTACGAAAGGACCAACTCCAACCTCCTTACCAGCTCCATGTTACCCTGTCCATTTTCTCTATCATGACTCACGTGCAGATGCATTCCACCAAAGGCAAAACATAACTTGAAGAATTAGGTTGATTGGCTATGCTAAATTGACCCTAGTGTCAAGGTAAATGCATGGGGTTGCGGGAATAGGGCCTGGGTGTGACTGTGGTCAGTACAGACTCGATGGGCCGAATGACCTACTTCTGCACTGTAGGGATTCTATGCATTCTATAATTATTTCAGACTCATTTGGTGATACTTTATAGAACAATTTAAGAATAGCCTATGAACTTTTTGAAACATGGCCAGGTGGCAGAGATCCTTTTTGCTAGATTTGGCAAATTTCCTGCCTTCTCACTATACCCCACAATCCTCTCTCTCGCCAGAAATGCACTGAACCTATTCAATTCATCCACTAGAATGGCTTCATCAGATAACTCATTTGGCAATTCTGCTACTCAAAGACATTCTGTTCAAAAGGTCTTTCAAGATGTCGTGAAGCTTAAGCATCCAGCGAAGCAAATTCAAACGCATTTGAAATCTGCAATGTAAACAGATTACAGGAAGGCTGCAAGGTGAGTAACATTAACAAGGCACACTGCCCATCGTGTGAAGGTCAAGACTCTGATTCTGACCAGAAACAAAATCATTTTCTTGTCAAGGTGCAACTTCAGGACAGAAGCAATCCAAGGCTGAACTAAGTTTATTGTCAAAACTGGATTTTTCACTCATTCATTTTATCCCTGATCACATGGTTCCAACAGTTACCTCATGAGGTACAGCAGGAGCACTCAATAAGGCAACCTTATTGAGATATGTAGGATTCTCAGCATAGATGCTGAGAGGTTGTTTTCCCTCGTGGGAGAGTCTAGGACCAGAGGGCACAATCTCAGAGTAAGAGGTCGCTCATTAAGACAGAGATGAGGCAGAATTTATTCTTTCAGAGGGTAGTGAATCTGTGGAATTCTTTACCACAGAGGGTTGGAGAGGGTGGGTTGCTAAGTATGTCTAAGGCTGAGATAGATTTTTAATCAGTAAGAGAATCAAGGGTTATGGAGATAAGACGGGAAGTGAAGTTGAGGATTAACACAGATCAGATCAGTCATGATCTCATTGAATGACAGAGCAGACTCGATGGGCTGAATGGCCTACTTCTCCTATGTCCTACGGTCTAGGGTATCTCCAGAAGTAATACACATGATTCACTACTAGCAGATGAAGTAACGCTATGCACTTTATCTTACAATTCGAAATTCAAAGTAACATAGAGATGAAACTATCCTGGAAAGATCTTGTCGATGCATCTAAATTGACAAAGTAACCTTGCTGGTTCTTGGCTTCTTCTGTTTTTACGGTAATCTTCAAAGCTCTGACTAAACTCGATTGTTAACATTTGATTGGGTCACCATGATATTCTTTTATTTGGGATTTTTTTCATGTAAATGTTTTCCCAGAACTATTCTGTCGCATCTTTAGTATGCAACGCAAAGAATTTTCCTACAGCATAGTTTACCCTTATACAGCCTGCTTGCTTGTTTCTGACCAAGTTGAATGCACAGGTGAGACTGACTGCCCTGGTACAATCTATCTCCCCATTTCTTTGCCGCCTTGCTCTCAATTTCTTATTTTACACTCAAAAGAGGTTAAAAATGTATAAAATATTTGATTTGATCTGTCACGTGTGAGTATACAGTGAAAAGTATTGTTTCTTGTGCGCTATACAGACAAAGTATACCCTACATAGGGAAGAAAAGGAAAAAGTGCGGAATGTAGTGTTGCCGTCATAGCTAGGGTGTAGAGAAAGGTCAACTTAATGCGAGGTAGGTCCATTCAAAAGTCTGACAGCAACAGGGAAGAAGCTGTTTTTGTGTCGGTTGGTATGTGTCCTCAGATTTTTGTATCTTTTTCCCGATGGAAGAAGGTGGAAGAGAGAATGTCCGGGGCACCTGGGGTCTTTAATTATGCTGATTGCTTTTCTGAGACAGCAGGAAGTGTAGACAAAATATGAGAAGGTCATTCTACTGATCAAGCCCTCTCCTTTCAAATTCTGTGTACAACCCACACAGTGGGAGCAGCACGGTGGCACAGTGGTGAGCACTGCTGCCTCACAGTGCCAGGGTTCAATTCCAGGCTTGGGTCACTGTCTTCGTGGAGTTTGCACATTCTCCCCCGGTCTGCGTGGGTTTCCTCCGGGTGCTTTGGTTTCCTCCCACAGTCCGAAAGACATGCTGGTTAGGTGGACTGGTCATGCTAAATTCTCCCTTAGTGTCAGGGGAATTAGCAGGGTAAATATGTGGGGTTACAGGATAGGATCCGAGTGGGATTACGGGGATAGGGTCTGAGTGGGATTGTGGTCGGTGCAGACTCGATGGGCCGAATGGCCTCCTTCTGCACTGTAGGGATTCTATGATTCTATCATGGGCAGGTGAAGAGTATATCATCACAGTTGTTCCTTGTCGATGGCAAGCAGGCTTATGGTAGTCAGGAGGTGAGTTACTTGCTGCAGAATATCCAATTCCTGACCTGCTCTTGTAGCCACAGTATTTATTTGGCTGGCCCATTGTGATCCCCAAGATGTTGATGATGGGGTTTCGACAATGATAACACGAGTGAATATCAAGGGGAGGTAGTTAGAGCTTCTCGACACAGGGATAGCCATTTCCTGGCACTTGTCTCATGTCAATGTTACGTGCCACCTAATCTGTTTGGGCTTGTGCTGCACAGGTCTTTGTGCATGCAGGCATGAACTGCTTATATATCTGAAGACTTACAAATGTCCCTCAAATGACTCAATGGTATTTTCCTACCCATCACCTTACCCAGAAGGTCACTGCAGGTATTGATCACTTTTTGTGTTGAGATGCTCCTTGATATTCCTCCTGGGCTTACTCTATCTGGGTTTCTGTTTTAGATACAAGATTAGAAGGGTCACTCTGGTCCTCGGCTGGAACCTCTATTTACAGAACTCCGCAGAAATATTCACCCCACACATTTCTTTGAGATTGTGAGCCTTTTGGACTGCGGACAGTTAACTTGTTCCTAAAGTATGCTTCAAAGAGTTCTATGTAGGGCAAATTCCAGTTTGACTGGATTGGCGTTTTAACCATAGCAAAGTGAATACAGGAGTGGAAAATAAAGGATCATTAACTGAATGACACAAAGGCAAAACAGGAAAAGGAAGAATAGAAAAACAGGAAAGACAGGTGCAATTCTGAGCAGGAGACAGGAATTGTAATTTCACACTTTGATCTTTAAAAGCAAACATTTTAATGATTGAGTAGGGTGGTGAGAGGTGTGTGAAGGGAATGGTTTAATAATAAACTCTGCTGGATCAGTCTGTGATGTGAAATCATCTCACTCTTTTTCTAGGTTACACTCCCACTTTTCCCACAGTATTCCCATGATATATGCCAAGTATTTGCGCATGTGCATGGTCTGTTTCACTAGTTCCCAGATCTCCAATATCCCTCCAAACCAGTTCCCAAGAATGATAGGAAAGTGGTCCAAAAATGATTGCCTTTGATTTCTTGTCTGGTCTCTGCATAACCCCGACAATGAGTTTGGGAATTTGGTGATCTGTGCTGCACAACCACCCCATATTGATGCTTTAATAATTATAATATAGGGCAGAGCTGAAGGATCAGTCCCTGGAGTGCTCAATAGTCCAGTTGCTACCTTTTATAGCTCATTAGTTACCCAGTCAATTAATAATCCAATTTACAAAATCCCTGATCCCATGAGCTCCCACTTCAGGTTTAAGTCTTCTCTGATTGGTTTTATCCGACATTATGAATGTCAAGGGGCTAATGATCAGTTATGATAATCTTAGCTGAGATTGGGGGAGGGGGGGAGGGTTAAGTGAGCGAAGAGTAGGTTACTCAAGAACTGTTGAAATTATTTTCCCGACATATTTTGCAAAATCAGATCTGTTTGAAACTGACGATAAATGCGGGTTACCCCGAGATCTTCACTTCTTCATCCTGGGATACAATTATATTCAGATCTGCACAATTAGCGTTGCAGTTAGACAAATTTCTTTAGACAGGTGAGTCAGAGAGCAAGGTCAGCTGTTTTCATACTTTGCAAATTCAATAATTTGGGCATTACAGATGCACAATGTCAAGTGCGGTGGAATTCCTTTTGGATATGATGACAATGCATTTTTTTTATTAGTTCACATAATGTGGGCTTCTCTGACTGGGCCAGAATTTATTGTCCATCCCTAATTGCCCTTGTTTAGAGGACATTTAAGAGTGGGCAATAAATGCTCCCTTTCCAGCAACCCCTTTGGTTAAGATTTGGCATGAGATCAGGTGCAATGCCTGTTCTTGTCAGCTTGTATCTAATATGTCCCTTGCCTCAGGACCATGAATTGGGTTGAATTTGAATTGTTTTTTGGAGCAAGCAAGGAGGTGGATTATGGGCTTGCCCTGTTCACTCTGGCTTTGTAACTCTGAGAAAGGAATACATTTCAAAAGTCAATCACATTGCTGTGGGTCTGGAATCACAGGACCAGGTAAGGACAACAGATTTCCTTCCCTAAAAGACATTAGTGAACCAGATGGGTTTTTACAACAAATCGACAATGGTTTCATACTCATCAGTAGAATATTTTTAAAATTCCAGATCTTTAACTGAATTCCAATTTCACCATCAGCTGTGGTGGGATTTGAACCCAGGTCCTCAGACGATTACTCTGGGTCTATAGAATAGTAGTCCAGTGACAATACCACTTTTCCACCACCTTCCCTGGATCATAGACTTAGTCAGACTACAAGCTATTTGAATGGATATTGACACCAGTACAAAGGTCATTGGAAAAAGGATGATTTAAATTCACCGTATTGAGTATTTGCTTTGGGCAGGAGGGGGGAGCGTGGCATGGTTTATGCTGCCAAATACTACTGCTGGAGTGGGATTGATGTTGAGGTAATCGTCAGCTATAAACTTTAACTGTGGCTCATCTTAGCCTGGAGTTGCTCATGGCCATTCATCTTCCTCTGACCAGCTTCTTACCGTGCTACGGCCTCATCCAGGTCGCTGAGAGCTTTCTGAAGCTGCTTGTCTTGTTCCTTTTCTTCAGATGTCACCTTTAACTTGTCTCTCTCCTCTTTCACTGCATTCATTTCCACTCTCAGCAGCACCACCTAGAAAGACAACATCAGCAAGAGGACAAGTCTTGTAAAAATCAGCCCACAGAGAGCAGTCCAGAGTTCACTATGCAGTATACCTGACATTCAGGGCCTGATTTTACCATTTTCATTCTGAGTGCTGAATCTAGGCGCAATTCAGATCCGACTTGGAAATCTGCTTTCAGGCACCCCATACGCACTCACCTGAAAAAATAATCGCGGCTCGGAATCGCACCATGGGCGGGGCTTAGCATGCCTGAAACGATCGGAGCTCTGAACTGTGCATGCGCAGTTGGAAAAAAATTTGAAAAAGCGCACCCGTGTCAGATCGCTCCCGGGCCGCTTTCTGCGGCCCGGGAGCCAAAAGCGGGAGCGATGGCCCCCACAGACATCACTGGCCCCCTTATCCACCCACGCCCCCGCTACCCAGACCGATCACGACTCCCTGCCCCCTTCCCCCCACCAATCGTCCGCAGAGTGGCAGCAGACCCCCCTGCCCCCCCCACCAGAGATCCACCTGCACCGCGCCCCCCCCCCCCACCCCCACCAGTGAGCAATCGGGGCTCCCCTTCCCCCTCCACACCAGAGGTACATCTTACCCACCTCCCCCCAGAAAATAGTCTGGCCTCACTCCTTCCCCACCGCCCCCTCGCAGAGAATGGTCTGGCCTCCGCCCCCACCACCAGACAATGCTCAGCCCTCCCCTCCCTCCCAGACAACGATCAGCCTTCCCCCCCACCACCAGACAACGATCAGGCCTTCTTTCCCCCCCCGCCCCCAACCGCTCCCCACCAGAGATACATCTGACCCATCCCCTCCTCTCCCCCCCCCCCGCAACCAGAGAATGATCTGACCCACCTCCCTCCTCCCCCCCACCACTGATCTGAATTAAAGAGCCATTGGAAACTCTGAATGCGCCTCTTCAGCAGCTGGAGCGCCCGATTCAGACTTTTATTCAGCAGGTTCATTTTGGCATGATTTCAGATCGGCGAACACGGCGGTAAAGGGGGAAATGCTGATAAAGTTGGGCGGGCAGCTCATTAATTCAATTGAAATACATGCAAATGCATTTAAATCGCCGTTGCGCCCATTTTGGGCGTGAATCGGATCACCGCCATTCCCGGATTTCGGTAAAATGGCCATCTGCGCGGACGCGGATCGCGTTAATGGCCTCACACCCGACTTTACCACGTTTTCGCGCCCGAAAATGGGCGTGACGCAATGGTAAAAATAGGGCCCTCAGAGTCCATCTTGAGCCAATGTTCCACAAAGCTACGTCAACGCTGTTTTATAAATCAAACTTAGAGCGCAGCTTTCTAAAGCGTTTATAGATCAGAAGTTGTGGTGAAAAGAGAGAAAAATGTCACTGAATTGGTAGGATGTGCCTTTGAGAGGTTTTGGCAGTGTATTAGTTTTACAGATGCTTTTTGCTTTACCTGACACAGGAGTGCTTCAAGCTGAAACTGGATACCCAAATAGGAAAGTTTTCCCCTCTTCAGTATTAAAACCATTGGTTGAATGGTGTGCACACCAAATAACACATGGAATTAGAAGCTGTTACACCCCCACAAACACTGGATGAGAGTGCTGCACGCAGATAGCAGTGAGGGACGGGTGGCAGCAATGATTGGGCCTGAACTTCCTCGGAGTGGTATTAGTGTCGAATTGGCACCATTGGCTCTCCAGGCCCAATTTCTTTCCTAATTGTTTTTGATCCTATCTAGCCCAACGGTTCAATTCAGGCCAGGGGAGGGGTGGGGTGGGGGGGGCCCCGTGGAGACAGGGTGTACCTGGAGCCTAGCAGCAAAGTGCAGCCAACGTGAAGGAGGCCACACCCCCCTTTTTTAATGGCATGAGCTGCCCTAAACAAGGGAAGCTGATCTTCATTCTGTTAAAGGAGGTGGGCATCGCTAGCAAGGTCATTTTTCGAGGGCTCTTAAAGAGTCAATCAAATTGCAGTGGGTCTGGAATCTCATATAGACCAGACAAGGTAAAGGTAGATTTCATAGAATTATAGAATCCCTACAGTGCAGAAGGAGGCCATACAGCCCATCGAGTCTGCTCCAACCACAATCTCACCCAGGCCCTATCCCCATAACCCCATGCATTTACCCTAGCTAGTCCCCCTGATACTAAGGGGCAATTTAGCATGGCTAATCAACCTAACCCGCACATCTTTGGACTGTGGGAGGAAACCGGGGCACCCGGAAGAAACCCATGCAGACACGGGGAGAACGTGCAAACTCCACACAGACAGTGACCCAAGTCGGGAGTCGAAACCAGGTCCGTGGCGCTGTGAGGCAGCAGTGCTAACCACTGTGCCGCCCTTCCCGAAAGGATATTTGTGAAGCAAACGGAATATTCTATGACAACCGGTGACAGTTTCATGGTCACCATGACTGAGGCTAGCTTTATATTCCAGATTTATTAACTGAATTTAAATTCCCCCAGCTGCCTTGGTGAGATTTGAACCCACGCCCCCAAAACATAAGCCTGGGCCTCAGGACTGCAAGTTCAGTGACATTACCACAATGTCCGCAATCTATTGATATAACCCAGGTGGAATCAGCTGCATTAAGTTGCATTTTTGGATGGTCCCCAGGGCAGAGAAAATGCCCAGGGGAATTTTCGCTTCTGGGCAATGGTGTGCAAACTTTACCTGGGAACATCCACAGGAATTATCTTTGAGCTACTTCCCGAATACAATGCTGGGCAACACGGAGGTTACGGCTTTATGCAACAAATTTTCAAATGGCCACTGCCTGAAGTAGATGGGCCACAGATTCCTGTCACTGGCTAGCATGTAGATCTCCTGCCATGCTCCCGGCCTTTTTAGTTCCAGGTTCAGGTGGGGTAGATGGCCCAAACAAATGGCATATTATGACCACTCAGCAGAAACCGCTGGGCATTTGCCAGTCAGCGTGCTGATTGCAGAGGGACGGAGGGAGAGTGGATGACCACCCCCACCACCCCCCCTCCCCCAAGAACATCTCACACTCCATAGCTGTCCAGTAACAGTACATCTCTACATCTCTGGATGTCCAGTGGAAGGGTTGCCCCTCCACATTGATGGCCTGAGAGCTGGAGTACTTATAATGATAAACATTTTAAAAATCTTTTCACCCCCCCCCCCCCCCCCCCCAAACATCTGCAGCTCCTACCTCTGATGATAGGGTTGCTGACCTATCATTGCAAGGAGCTTCCTGTTGGCACTGCAGTCCCAGAAGCCTGCCTGCAACCTAAACTAGATGGTGAACATGCACCCTAAACACAGTCTTTATAGAAAAGGAATTGAAAGCACTTAGATGCTTTGAGGTTTGCTTATAGCTGTCGAACAGAACTAGGACGTTCATAAACAGTGTGGTTAGGAACAATGGGGAGTACTTAAGATGCAGCCAACCATGAAGGGGAAGATAAATAAACAACCCTTGAGCATGTAGCGTAAAAAGCATTAAACTGTAAATCAAAGGCTAGTCCAAGGACCGTGAAATTGAATGACAACAAAGCTGTCAGTGCCATGCACCAACCATCATGCACCAACCATCATGCACCAACCATCATGCACCTATCTATTCCAATCCCATTTTCCAGCAGTGGGCCCCATAGCTTTGAGCATTACAGCGTTTCAAATGCTCAAAGTCGATCACCTTTCATCAGGACTTGTCATCCACGAAGCTTTGTTCAAGTGGCCAGTGACTTGATGAAAGGTCATTAACCTGAAAGATTAATTCTGTTCCTCTCTCGAAAGATGCTGCCCACCTGCTGAGTTGTGTCATTTTTTTATATTTTAATTGAAATAATTAGACCACTATCTTTCAAATGTAGCTTTTTTTCTAAAATATTTAAGCATTACAGTAATATCTGTATAAAGACTCTCTGACAAAGGGTCATCCAGACTCGAAACGTTGGCTCTATTCTCTCTCCACAGATGCTGTCAGACTGGCTGAGATTTTCCAGCATTTTCTGTTTTTGTTTCAGATTCCAGATTCTGCAGCAACTTGCTTTTATGGAATCCTACAGTACAGAAGGAGGCCATTCGGCCCATCGAATCTGCACCAACCACAATCCCACCCAGGCCCTATCCCCATAACCCCATGTATTTACCCTAGCTAGTCCCCCTGACACTAAGGGGCGATTTAGCACGGCCAATCCACCTAACCTGCACATCTTTGGAGTGTGGGAGGAAACCCACGCAGACACGGGGAGAATGTGCAAACTCCACAGAGACAGTGACCCAAGCTGGGAATCGAACCCAGGGTCCCTGGCACTGTGAGGCAGCAGTGCTAACCACTGTGCCAGCCTGATTATATTACAATATCTGTTTTTGGTGGGAGCCTGTGCACCTATAGGGAGCTGAATATGTTGACCATTGAGACAAAGTGCATTTAATGCAATAGCATGCAAGCAAAATACTGCAGATTCTGAAAATCTGAAATAAAAACAGAAAATGCTGGAAAAACTCAGCATGTCTGGAAGCATCTGTGGAGAGAGAAACAGAGTTGGTGTTTTGAGTCTGTATGACTATTCTTCCAAGAAAATTCAACCTGTATGTACTTAGCATGTGCCCGGTTTGAATTTGCCTACTGTGCACACTGTGCATATGAGTTCATTCAAACTAACGTACCGTAGACTCGTTTCCATCAAGAATGTTCTGGATCAGGCGCTTGAGTTCATGCAGTGCCGTGTGTAGGCTCCCTGTGGGGATATCTTTGGCAGAGGAAGTGTCAGAAGATTCATCCATCGAGGAGTCAGTGGAAAGTGCAGAGTCCGTGATGTCATTTCCTCTCAGGTGTGAGCACAGTGAGCGTACCTGGCAGTAAGCCTCCCAGAGTTCTATTCTCAGCTGTGATGAATGGAGAACAATGCTGTGAGTTTTGCAGAGAGACATGCGGCAAGCTGAAGATACAACTATACAAACAGTACATCACTAAATCAGATCAAATCTGCACCTAAACACAGAACCTGGCAAAAGAGAGCTTGATGTGGATATGCAAACACTTGAAGCAACAACTGGAGCCAGTCCCATGGGCAACCCACAGCTAAGGGCCTTGCATGGCATCACCTGGAACCTCTTATAGAGTCAGAGGTTTACAGCATGGAAACAGGCCCTTCGGCCCAACTTGTCCATGCCGCCCTTTTTTTTTTAAACCCTAGGCTAGTCCCAATTGCCCACGTTTGGCCCATCCATAGGCATATATTATATATATGCCTATCTTACCCATGTAACCGTCTAAATGCTTTTTAAAAGACAAAACTGTACCCGCCTCTACTACATCTCTGGCAGCTTGTTCCAGACACTCACCACCCTGTGTGTGAAAAAACTGCCCCTCTGGACACTTCTGTATCTCTCCTCTCTCACCTTAAACCTATGCCCTCTAGTTTTAGACTCCCCTACCTTTGGGAAAAGATATTGACTATCTAACTGATCTATGCCCCTCATTATTTTATAGACCTCTATATGATCACCCCTCAGCCTCCTACGCTCAGAGAAAAAAGTCCCAGTCTATCCAGCCTCTTCTTATAACTCAAACCAGCACGTCCTTGGTAGCATCCTAGTAAATTATTTCTGCACTCTTTACTTCAGCTGTTTGAAATTCCTTCCTGCAGTGTCTCCAAATTTTCTAAACAATTACCTTTAGCTCCTCAGCGTCAGTAATTTTCTATCCCAATTGCTACCTGCATTGCTTCCATGCTTGAGCCAAACTCTGGAGATTGAGTCACTAACAATTTGATTTTGAGGTTAAACACGACTAAACCTGATAATTACCGCTGAAAGATGAACTCCAAAATCAAGGTAACGTCCAATAAAATCCAACATCACCATCACTGAAGTACTGCCTTTCTGGTCTGATGTTCATAGCTGCTTATTCTGATATAGAAACCATTGCATCTTCTCTAGACTGGTAAGCCTATTAGAATCCTGTTAGGGACTGTTAATGTTTGAAGCATTCCAAATGTACTGTTAACGTAACACTACATCTTGTAAAGACAGTTCTGCTCTCTATTCCCTCCAAGAGTTCCCTTTTTTAATGAAATCTTTACAGTTCATTCACCTTTCCTGGCACCAATTCAAAAAGGTAAAACACCCCTCTCTGGAATTCATCAAGAAGATGCCTGAAGATTTCCTTTAGGATACCAGTAAAATATTGAGCAATCTGTTTTTAGTTGAACACAACCTACTTTCAGCAAAACAGATCTCACTGAAAAATGTCATACCCTGGAGGCAGATCACAGGCATTTGTTTGCTCTCAGTTTTTCTTCTACATCCACTGCCTCTTTAGGTGGTTTCAGAAAGACTTCTCTCTGAAAAGTATCGCCATGTAGAAATACATTTCTTACACTGATTTAGCTACCTGGAAGTGTAGACCAAAGGATTTTCAAGATTATTTTTCCAGCTGTGGGAGAATCTATCTAATATCTGTGTCTTCCAGTCACACTTCACAACTTAGCTACTGGGCTCGCTATAGCCTTATAAATCCTGTCTCAGTACAAATCTACCTGTGTGACAAAGCTGGTGGATCCTTGTTAGGTACCTCAGAATAAATTCAAAGTACTCTCTAACTGTCTTAACTCTCTTATTTTGCCTCTCTTATTAGGTTATTGCCAGGTTTATTATCAGCTACCCTAACTTCATAGTCATGAGAACTCCTGGTTGTGAGACTGTTCTGTGGTCTTTACTTCATTATTCAATCTATTGGAGCTCTGGCCTCCCATTCCACTTTTACATCTGTTCGGATTAGTTCCAGAAAACTGTTCTCTTGCAGGATTGGAGATTCTTTCTCCTGTTCGTTTCCACACAAGAGTCACTTCTGGACTGTATCAGTAATTGCGCTCTCTCATTCTCCACTCTTTCACCCAATGCAGGAACCTTGCCTCTTCGCCATCATCCTGAACATTCAACCAATATTTACGCTTACTAGTAGCTTTTGCTGCATGTCCCACATTTGATGCAACTCTCCATTAAGCCACACTGTTTCATATGAAATCCAAGTACCCATTTGGGACAACTGGCCTGTGGATATGTTTGCACTGTCGTGTGAATCATGATCGCTCACATTATCGAAATCTAGCTGTTGATCTACTATATTCTGTTCCTAAGAAGACATCGTAAAACACATCAACATTTGAGGTGCCTTGTTTACTTCTATCAGTTGCACAGATTTTGGGATCTTGTAATTAATTCCAATTATTTACGATGAATAAACCTCAACAGTTTTGATCACCATGTTTGGTAAGCACTGTTATCATTGAATACCTCACTAGGGCCATTCCATAATGCTCCAAATCTCCTGAAATAAATTCTCTTTCAGATGGGCTAACATGAGGCTGAGTGCACTTCAAAGAATCTCTGAGATCTCAATCTTGACGAAAACCCATCTCTCTATATGTGCAGCATTCAAATAGGTCGACAGATATGAACAAATTGTAGCAGGATTATCATCACACAGAACAAAAGACAGGTAGGGATTTCCCCCAGAGTAATTGATGGGGACTACATCCTCCAACGATATGGCATGAATTCTTTGCACGGGCAGCTCATGCCAAGATGGTTGTTAACTTGTAGTTTTTTGGTTGATCAGCTAAAATGTCATGCCATATTTAATTGTGAATGCAAATATGCATCATAGAATCCCTACAGTGCAGGAGGCGGCCATTCGGCCCATCGAGCCTACACCGACCACAATCCCACCCAGGCCCTATCCCCATAATCCCACATATTTACCCTGATAATCCCCCTGGCACTAAGGGACAATTGAATATGGCCAATCCATCTAACCCGCACATCTTTGGAATGTGGGAGGAAACTGGGGCACCCAGAGGAAACCCATGCAAGCACAGGGAGAATGTGCAAACTCCATACACACAGTGACTCGAGGCTGGAATTGAACCCAGATCCTTGGCGCTGTGAGGCAGCAGTGCTGACCACTGTGCCACTGTGATTAAAGTCCAACAGACTAAACCTGGTCACCAGGTCTACAGAACATAGAATGAAAATATTTCTTTGAATCATACCATTGGATCCATTTAACTACCTTGTTAAAGTCGCATGTTAACGGAAGGCTTACAATAGGATCCAGTAGCACGCTTTGATACTTTTTACAGATTTTACATTTCTCACTAATCTCTTCTATTTGTCTCATATATACTTCAAATACATCTGCATCTATCTGGATTTTTAGCTTTTAACAAGCAGGATGAGTAAATTGTTTTTGTAACTTCAGGACAGTTTGTTTTCTTCACTTGAATTCTTCACAACTGATCAACAAATACTTCAAATCCTGATGAGAAACATCAGTCTTGTCAAGGGAATACATAATATTCTTCCAAAAATAATTGCCTTTTCCTTCTGTCATGTTTCAATTTCACCTTTTTCCGTAGAAGGTTTACTGAACAGCGTTGTATCACTACTACACCAGTACTTGTAAAATAGCTTTCTCCAGCTATGTTAGATGGAATTACAACTCTCTTTGGTGACTTTGAGAGGAGGTCTTGTGACACAGTGGGTAGTGTCCTTGCCTCAGAGTCAGAAACTCTGGGTTCAAGTCCCAATGTGACGATACTGTGCTGTTAGGAAACATATTTTAATCATGTTTCTCTGCAGGATGTTTTGAGCAGTCCCTGGGATTTTGTTGCAGCTGCTTTTGTCTGCAGTCATGTTCTCTATTGTTATTGAAGTAGTATAATTGATTCAGTATATAGGATTCCAATCTCACCTTTTGAATTTCATTTCCCTTGGATTTCCAAATACACACGAGCTTCACCTTCCAAACACAATTTCAGGTCCTTGGCTGTGCCAAGCAGAACACCACGGCTCAAAAGTGTACCAAAAGCCCATAGCATGGAGTCACCAACTTCGGCTGTCTTCTCAGATCTTCAGGGCTTCTCTCGCACCCACTTTGCTTAAGGTCTGCTCCCTGCAGCTCGTCCTCTATGTTGGAGCCTGCCTCTCTGCTCCTTTCTTGCAATTTAACTTACCAGGACTTATTTCTGTTCCATATCTTTGTCCCTTAGCCGGAACTTCCTTTCTGGGATCTCTCCAAAGCCTGCGCAGGCACACAGGGTCGCTCTTAGCCTGAAGAATGTGAAAGGGTAGTGCTGCACATGTGCGACCAGTTTCCACCGGCGTGGCACGTGTGGGAGATCCGAAGTTCACCAGTCCCGACCTCCAAACTTCAGATTATGGTCAATTTAGTTAAATGACATTTCCCCTCGGCCTCCTCTATTGCAAAGAAACCACCCCGAGCCTATCCAATATTTCCTCATCGCTAACCTTTCCATTCCTGGCAACATCCTCATTAATCTCCTCTTTGCCTTCTCTAGTGTGATCACATGATTAAAACCATAAGCAATATTCTAACAGTGATTTTAGCATAACTTACCTGCTCTTATATTCCATGCCTTGGCTAACAGAGAAAATTATCTTGCATGCCTTCATAGAAACCTTATACACCTGACCTGTCTTCAGGGATCTGTGAACATGCATTCCAAGGTCTTTCTATTCGTCAACTCTTATCTGTATCTTACAATTTATTGACTAATCCCTTGCCTTGCCAACTCTTCCCAAAGGCATTACCTCGCACTTTTCCTGTCCTTAATCCTTCTGTTGTGCTGAGTATCTGGATTATGTCAAAATCTGGCAATCATCAAGTCTTCTATTCTTTGTGTCATCGCAGAATGTTTCAATCATTCCTTAAAGGCTGAAGAGAATGACTGCTTATTTCCCAGGATTTTGTTTTAAGGCAGCTGACATCTGATCCAACAGGCGGTTTCCTTATCCAAAAACTGACACTAGTTAGAACCAGAAGCCTGGCCACATTGGATATCTGATCATCCAGTAGTTTAGCAAATGTGATGTGAGAAAAAGCTTTTACACACAACGGATTGTTGAGCACTATCTGGAGTTGTGGTACAGCCAGGTTCAATCGAGGCATTCAAGTGGACATCAGAACCACAGAAAATAGGAGTAGGCCATTCAGCCCTTTGAGCTTACTCTGCCATTCAGTATGATCATGACTGATCCTCTATCTCAACACCATACTCCAGCACCCTCCCCTTACCCCTTGACACCTCCTTCCTAAATATATTCAGTGACTTGGCCTCCACGGCACTTTTTGGCAGAGAATTCCACAGATTCACCACCCTCTGAGTGGAGAAATTTCCCCTCATCTCAGTCCTAAATGACCTACCCTGTTTCCTGAGGCTTTGATGCTTGTTCTAGATCTCCCAGACAGAGGAAACAATATCTCTGCATCCAGTCTGTCCAGCCATCTCAGAATTTTATAATTTTAATCAGATCACTTTTCATTCTTCTTAAACGCAGTGACTACAGTCCAAGTCGACGCAATTTCCCTCATGAGACAATCCTACCATCCCAGGAATCAGCCTGATTATCTGAATAGGAGCAATGTGCAGGAGTATGGGGAAATGTTAGGGGAACGGCACCAAGTCATGATGCTTGTTTGGACAGCCAGTGCAGACACAGCGGGCCGAATGGCCTCCTTCTGTGCCATAACAATCCTGCGATTCTGAGGTTAATGCTGGCACCCATCCTGGGATCATTAAAGTCCATGATCTATTTTTCCAAGGAATATCCCAACTGTTTTCCGAAACCTATCAAATTCCAACCATGTCTCATAAACATTTAGCACATCATCTTTTTTGTAAGATTCATCCAAGAACTCGAATGGATGATCCAAACTTTGATCAGTATCTAACTGAAGTATTTAAATTACCTCAAGATAGTTTACTTCTGGTAGGATGCAATAACGCCAAGGCCATGCCTTGTTTTCTCATTGATTACCCACATCCACATACCCACGTCATTCTTCCAATGGTCATACGATTCAGATTCTGACAATTACATTTTCCATTTTCCACAACGGTCCGTGGATTTTAGTTTTCTGTCTGAAATTTTTTTTTTTGTTAGTTTCCAACCTTCACCTTTAGACAACCATTTTTTGAATCATGTTATAATCCAGAAGGCCAGTTGGTGAAGGACAGAACCGGAGCCAATCAATACACAATTTTCCAAGCACTTATTTAGAGATAAACATTGCAAACCAACAACCTCTGTTCCAGCCTGTTCCTATTTATAGGAGCACGAGTGAATCTTCAGTTACTGCTCAGAACCATACAATTCTTATATATAATTAACATTGCAGAGTTGTGTAATTCAGTACCTGTTCTCTCTCCTGTTCCAGCTCCTCTGCTTCCATGCTCTGCTCAATTTCTGACAATAGTGACGTACTTGTTGGGCTTACGCTGTGTAGACTCATCTCCTCATTCATTTCATCCACTTTCACTTGAAGCTGCCGGTGAGACATCCGGACCTCATGGAGTTCTAGCTGGTTCTGCTGTAGCTTTGAAACCAGAGTACAAGGCGTAATATTAAAATTTTCCTGCGCAAAATGGTGCATCAGCCAATCTTGTCAAGCCAAGCCAGAACTTTGGTCTTGGAGATACTAAACCACCCCTTCCACCCCCCCCGACACCCTCCCACACCAAACCAGGAGTGAGATGAAATACTACGTGTGGCTCCTTGAGCTTGTGTTGCAACACTGTAGCAGGCCAAGGACAGAAAGGTCAGAGTGGGAGCAAGTGGAGAATTAAAATGACAAGCGACATTCAACAGCTTTCTGGTCTCAGATTTGAATTCAACCGCTTTAGAACATCGCCTCTACCTCCATCTTTTCTGCTTTTTTGGTCTTTTTTTGTTGGTTTCTTTCTTATCGCTACATGCTGCATTCAGAAGGCTGATGTAAAGCTATTCACACCTCACCGAGACCTTTGTTTCTTTACTATATCCATTACCACTCTCTTTAGCTTTTGCATCCTGAAATCTTCTGTAATTTAGTCTCTCCTGCTGTCCACCCTATCACATACCTTCCTTTTTATTCTTCCTACCTGGTTTCTGCCACCCCTCACACCTTTTACAAGTGTAAAAGTTTCTATCTTTCTTCAGTTCTGAAAGGTCATCAACCTGAAACATCAACTCTGTTTCTCTCTCCACAGACGCTACCCGACCTGTGGAATATTTCCAGCATTTTTTTTTTACTTCAGACTTCCAGCATCTGCAGTATTTTGCTTTTTCTTGTTCTGGTATTTCATTCCTCTGACAATCAAGACCAATATACCATTTGTCTTCCTAATAGCTTGCAACAACTGCATGCTGCGTGTTCCTTGTACCAGTACATCTAAGTCTCTCTGATCAGCATGAAGATGCTTTTTTTTAAAAATCTGCCTTTATATTCTTAATAGCAAAGTGAATAACCTCATGCGTGCTTACCCACATTATATTTAATCTGCCATCTTGTTGCCAACTCACTTAACCGATCTATATCTAGTCATTTGGCAGTACAGAATATTGCTGAAAAAAATACTTTTATTGTCAAAGCTTTTCATCTTGCACTCATCAGGATATCCTGTGGGACAATGGCTACTCATCGCCCAAGGCCATCACTTTCAGCCCCGAAACATGCCCCGTCTGCCTCAGATTACCTTGATGTGGAGATGCCCATGTTGGACTGGGGTGGGCACAGTAAGAAGTCTCACAACACCAGGTTAAAGTCCAACAGGTATTTGGTATCACAGGCTTTTGGAGCACTGCTCCTTCATCAGGTGACTCACCTTGGAAGGGGTAGGTATCTCAAAAATGTGAAGTGAAGTTAGCTGTTACACGCTGCTACTATGCAGTAGCAACATGATTGGTATTCACCACTAACAAGATGCTGTTGTCAATCCAAAAAGATGTTCTACCTATCACACAAATGATAATGTGGTGTATGAATTTCAGTGCCAGTGTGATGCCAGTTATTTGCATCCCAAAGACTGACAGGTCAAAGCAAACAGCTTGTCTCAGCCACTGTTGCAATGGGCAAAGTACAGACCGTGCCCAACCAGCCCGTGCTTGCAAAACTCAAAAGAGTGTCCAATATTAGATGTGGTTCCGCAATTGGACAACATTTGCTAAATAATCCTCAGTGAGCTGAGAATTATGCTGACAACCAATTTAAGATGGTCAATCAGGCTCACAGTGTGACACGTGTGTGTGCTGGAACAGGGGTCTGTTCTTTGCAGACAGAAAGAACATGTACATAACACACATTGCACCTGCTTCAGCTAAACAAAATAACAAGTTCATTCCTCAGCGAAATGCCTTACCATAGTCAAGCTGCTTACTCAGCAGTTAACTGCCAGTCACTGTCAACTGGTGCATTGGCATTGCAAGGCCTCCAGCAATCAACGTCCATTTGCCAATCAGCACTCCCATCTCATACAGTATAAATTTGTTGATTTCCCTTGCATTGCTTCTTGCAAACAAATTTTTTTTCAGCAATACTGTCCATATCTCTTTGCAGCCTTTAGTCTCCTCCTCAAAGCTTGCATTTGCATCTAGTTTTGTGCCTAGCCCCTACAGGTTCATCAGCCGATCTCAAAATGGGACCCCTTCCAAGTTATTTTCCCCAAAATTCAAGCTGTGTTGTCACTTTAAGGCAAGATGGGGTGGGGAGGAGACATTTGTTTTATTCCCATGGAGTTAATCCATGTCCAATCCTATGAATTTATTTCAAATCAGGATGCTTTTATGGTATATGTATATTAATTGTTAACTCCTGGACCTCAACCTACATTTATATTCAGACCAAACATCCAGCTGCACTCAGTCCTTACACGAATAAGGAACAGGAGTAGGCCTTTTGGCTCCACCATTCAATTGTTGATCCCATTGTGGCCTCAAGGACACATTTCTGCTGACCCCACCCTTCTTCTTTGCCTCCCTTGTGAGTGAACTGCATGTGTATCTGTACTTAGTACAGACACGCACACACAAAGAACTTCAAGAATAGAGGAACGCCTAATCACTCAACTTTCTCTGAAGACTTTGGCCTTTTTCAGGACCGGATTAAGAGTTTTGTGACCCTTCCTCATATTGCTCTACTTGCTGATGAATCAGGAATTGGTCCAATTTCCTTTTAAATCCTTAAGCACATTATTTACTGGACTGGCTGGTAATCCATTCTAAAAGCTGAGTCTGTAAGAAGATACTTTTCAAGCTCATAGTTACTTGAGGTCATTATGGTTTCCTCTGGTTCTGCATCAATGTTACTGAATTGTTCCTTTTGCTTTGGAAACATGAACTATATCTTGGGCTTGAACCTTGTTTTCAAAGAAAGTAGATCCACTTTCCTCAGCCTCGCATCAGTTTAATGACCCAAAAACTATGCCATTTTATCAATTTTCACAGAATCCTTTCACCATATCTATTTCTGATTGCATGTATGAATCCACCGATGTTTTACTGTGTGTCAGTCGCATTCCTTGGGCTAATGTTGCACGGAAACATCAATATCCTCTTTGTCTTTCGAAGTACCATTCCATCCCAAACATTGGTATTCAGAGTTTGGTCACTTTTAATGCAATTTTAACCTTTGGCTTGCCTGAAATAACTAGTTGCGCTGTAACATTTACCATCTGACCCATTAACTAGCAAATCACCTGTGCTGTTGCTCAAACAAAAATAATGAATGATTATAAAATATTGTACAGAATACTAATATTAAACATGAGGAACAATTTCCCTATTTTGGTGCATTTTATTTGCTCTCCAACATAAATCATTTTTAATCTCTGATCATTTGGATTATTTTTGAGTTCAACTTTTATGACGATTGACTTTTTTCCAAAATCTATTTACTTACAACAAATTAGACTTACCTTTGTGTTTAAAGCTCCGTGGCCATGTTTTTACACTACATACTCAGCTCTTAACAAGATAAACCGTGATTAAATTGGATTGCTCAGCGATAATAAAAAAAATCAACAGGGATGCAAAATCAATTTAAGAAAATTGAAACAAGAAAAAACAAAGGAATGAAGTGGATCAACTGCATTAGGGTCACCAACTGATTAAATGTATTCCTGGAAGCTTCATCACATGATTTGACCCACACACCCCAGCTTTTAGTCAGCCGACACATTCATTTTTTTTTGACACACTGCCTTCCAATATCAAACAGCTTACTTACAAATATACAGAGACGCACACGCACAGAGATTTGGCCCGAGTAGAGTGGGCAGAAAGGCTAAAAGGTAGGACAGCGGATAAACAGTGGCAGTTGTTTAAGGAGATACTCAATTCCTCACAACTAAAATATATCCCAGTGAGGAAGAAAGATGGTAAGGGGAGTTAAAAACATCCATGGCTAAACAAGGAGGTCAAGGACAATATAAAGACAAAAACTAAGGTATACCATATTACAAAGGCCAGTGGCAGGCTGGATGATTGGGAAACTTTCAAACATAAACAAAGGGATACTAAAAAAATAATAATAAGAGCCAAGGTAAATTACGAAAGAAAACTAGCGCAAAATAAAAGGGAAGAGAATTGCTGAGGTGAATGTTAGTCCCTTGGAAGATGAAACCGGAGGGTTAATAGTGGGGAACACTGAAATGGCAGAGATGCTAAATCAATACTTTGCCTCAGTTTTCACGGTTGAGGACACTAGTCCCATTCCTATAGGAACAGGCAAGTCAGAGGCAATAGAAAGGGTAAAATTAGAACAATCAACTTCGATAAGGAAAAGGTACTCAGCAAACCATTAGGATTGAGTACAGACAAGTCCCCCAGTCCTGATGGCCTACATCCTAGGGTATTGAAGGAAGTGGCAGTGGAGATAGTGGATCCATTGATTATAATATTCCAAAATTCCCTGAACATAGGAAAGGTTTCAGTGGATTGGAAAAATGCTAATGTAACGCCCTTATTCGAAAAGGGAGGGAGGCAAATTGTGGGAAATTACAGACCAGTTAGTTTAACATCTGTTGCTGGGAAAGTGTTAGAATCAATCATCAAGGAAGCAATATTAGGACATTTGGAAAATCAAAACGCTATCCATCAGAGTCAGCATGGTTTTATAAAGGGCAAATCATTTTTGACTAATTTGCTAGAGCTCCTAGAAGATGTAACAAGCAATGTGGATAATGGGGATCCTGTAGATGTAGTTCGGACTTCCGGAAGGCATTTGATAAGGTGCCGCACAAAAGGTGAATTCACAAGGTTAGATCACATGGGATTAGGGGTAATTTATTAGCTTGGATAGGTGACTGGCTGATGGACAGAAGACAGAGAGTCGGAATAAATGTTTTTTTTTCTGGATGGCAAGAAGTAAATAGTGGGGTGCCACAGGGTTCGGTCCTTGGGGCCTCAGATATTTACAATCTATATTAATGACTTGGATACAGGGATAGAAGGCTCTATAGCCAAATTTGCAAAAGACACAAAAATAGGCAGGACAGTAAGTTGCAATGAGAAAATAAGAACCTTACAAATGGATATAGAAAGGTCAGGAGACTGGGCCAAAGTGTGGCAGATGGAGTTTAATGGGAATATGTGCGAGGTCATGCATTTTGGTCAGAAAAATGGGAATGCGACTTATTATCTAAATGGGGAGACACTTCGGGGTGCTCTGGTGCAGAGGGATCTGGGTGTCCTCATTAATGAGTCACAGAAAACCAGCATGCAGGTAGAGCAGATAATAAAGAAAGTGAATGGAATGTTGGCATTTATAGCTAAAGGAATAGAACATAAAGGTAAGGAAGTATTGTTGCAACTATACAAAGTATTGGTGAGGCCGCACCTGGAGTATTATACACAGTTTTGGTCCCCACATTAGAGAAAAGATGTAGTGGCATTGGAGGCAGTTCAGAGGAGGTTCACTAGATTGATTCCAGAGATGACGGGTTTGTCGGATGAAGAGAGATTGAACAGTTTAGGCCGACACTCTCTGAAATTTAGAAAAACGAGGGGAGATCAAATTGTAGAATACAAGATGATAAAAGGTATGGATAAGGTAAACGTGGAGCAGATGCTTCCTCTTGTGGGACATTCTAGAATGAGAGGTCATAGTATCAGGATAAGGGGTAGCAAATTTAACACAGTTGAGGAGAAACTACTTCTCGCAAAGCGTTGTGAATCCGTGGAATTCACTACCCCAAAGTGTGGTAGATGCTGGGACAGTGAGTAAATTTAAGATTTTTAATTGGTAATGGGTTGAAGGGTTCTGGGGAGAAGGCAGGAAAATGGGGGGGGGGGGGGAGGAGCATATCAGCCATGATCAAACGGCAAAGCAGACTCGAAGGGCCGAATGCCCTAATTCTGCTCCCATATCTTATGAACTGACAGACGGACCGACACGCGCGCACAGAGACCGAGAGACCCGGGCGCACAGAGACCGAGAGACCCGGGCGCACAGAGACAGAGAGACCCGGGCGCACAGAGACAGAGAGACCCGGGCGCACAGAGACAGAGAGACCCGGGCGCACAGAGACAGAGAGACCCGGGCGCACAGAGACAGAGAGACCCGGGCGCACAGAGACAGAGAGACCCGGGCGCACAGAGACAGAGAGACCCGGGCGCACAGAGACAGAGAGACCCGGGCGCACAGAGACAGAGAGACCCGGGCGCACAGAGACAGAGAGACCCGGGCGCACAGAGACAGAGAGACCCGGGCGCACAGAGACAGAGAGACCCGGGCGCACAGAGACAGAGAGACCCGGGCGCACAGAGACAGAGAGACCCGGGCGCACAGAGACAGAGAGACCCGGGCGCACAGAGACAGAGAGACCCGGGCGCACAGAGACAGAGAGACCCGGGCGCACAGAGACAGAGAGACCCGGGCGCACAGAGACAGAGAGACCCGGGCGCACAGAGACAGAGAGACCCGGGCGCACAGAGACAGAGAGACCCGGGCGCACAGAGACAGAGAGACCCGGGCGCACAGAGACAGAGAGACCCGGGCGCACAGAGACAGAGAGACCCGGGCGCACAGAGACAGAGAGACCCGGGCGCACAGAGACAGAGAGACCCGGGCGCACAGAGACAGAGAGACCCGGGCGCACAGAGACAGAGAGACCCGGGCGCACAGAGACAGAGAGACCCGGGCGCACAGAGACAGAGAGACCCGGGCGCACAGAGACAGAGAGACCCGGGCGCACAGAGACAGAGAGACCCGGGCGCACAGAGACAGAGAGACCCGGGCGCACAGAGACAGAGAGACCCGGGCGCACAGAGACAGAGAGACCCGGGCGCACAGAGACAGAGAGACCCGGGCGCACAGAGACAGAGAGACCCGGGCGCACAGAGACAGAGAGACCCGGGCGCACAGAGACAGAGAGACCCGGGCGCACAGAGACAGAGAGACCCGGGCGCACAGAGACAGAGAGACCCGGGCGCACAGAGACAGAGAGACCCAGACACTGACACCCCATTCGACAAGGCTACAGGACTGATTCAACAAGTGACAGAGTGTGGAAATGGACTTTCTGTCTCTGTCGGTCTGTCTGTCTGCGTCGGTCTGTTGGTCTTGGTCAGTCTCGCTGCAGTGGCTCACGGCAGTTATAAAATTGTATCAGAATGTTGGCCCCTGGGTAAACGTTACTGTGACGAAAGGTGTTGCCAAAATCAGGATGTTGACAAGGCCTAGCTTGGTACAAATGGAGGGGTCAAGGATGAGTCTCTCTTCATGACCTCTAGTGGAGGGAGACAAGTTTTAAGCTCTACTTAAAAGTATGTTGAGTTCAAAAAGGAGGAGGTATTGGGGTTCTTGAGAAACATTAAGGTAGACTGGTCTGGAGGGCCTGATGGGATATACCCCAGAATATTGAGAGGGGCAAGGGAGAAAGTTGCTGGGGCCTTGAGAAATCTTTGTATCCTCACTGGCTACAGAGGAGGTCATGTTGTGGAGATGCCGGCGTTGGACTGGGGTAAGCACAGTAAGAAGTCTCACAACACCAGGTTAAAGTCCAACAGGTTTATTTGGTAGCACAAGCCACAAGCTTTCGGAGCGCTGCTCCTTCATCAGGTGAGTGGGAGTTCTGTTCACAAACAGGGCATATAAAGACACAAACTCAATTTACAAAATAATGGTTGGAATGCGAGTCTTTACAGGTAATCAAGTCTTAAAGGTACAGATAATGCGAGTGGAGAGTGGGTTAAGCACAGGTTAAAGAGATGTGTATTGTCTCCAGCCAGGACAGTTAGTGAGATTTTGCAAGTCCAGGCAGGTCGTGGGGGTTACAGATAGTGTGACATGAACCCAAGATCCCGGTTGAGGCCATCCTCATGTGTGCAGAACTTGGCTATCAGTTTCTGCTCAGCGATTCTGCGTTGTCGTGTGTTGTGAAGGCCGCCTTGTAGAACGCTTACCCAAAGATCAGAGGCTGAATACCCGTGACTGCTGAAGTGTTCCCCAACAGAAAAAGAACACTCTTGCCTGGTGATTGTCGAGCGGTGTTCATTCATCCGTTGTCGTAGCGTCTGCATGGTCTCCCCAATGTACCATGCCTCGGGACATCCTTTCCTGCAGCATATCAGGTCGACAATGTTGGCTGAGTTGCAAGAGTATGTACCGTGTACCTGGTGGATGGTGTTCTCACGTGAGATGATGGCATCCGTGTCGATGATCCGGCACTTCTTGCAGAGGTTGCTGTGGCAGGGTTGTGTGGTGTCATGGTCACTGTTCTCCTGAAGGCTGGGTAGGTTGCTGCGGACAATGATCTGTTTGAGGTTGTTTGAAGGCAAGAAGTGGGGGTGTGGGGATGGCCTTGGCGAGATGTTCGTCTTCATCAATGACATGTTGAAGGCTCCGAAGAAGATGTCATAGCTTCTCCGCTCCGGGGAAGACTCAGGACTGGATATTGTCTCCAGGCTGGAGACAATACACATCTCGTTAACCTGTGCTTAACCCTCTCTCCACTCACATTGTCTGTACCTTTAAGACTTGATTACCTGTAAAGACTCGCATTCCAACCATTATCTTGTAAATTGAGTTTGTGTCTTTATATGCCCTGTTTGTGAACATGACTCCCACTCACCTGATGAAGGAGCAGCGCTCCAGAAGCTTGTGACTTGTGCTACCAGATAAACATGTTGGACTTTAACCTGGTGTTGTGAGACTTCTAACTGTGCAGGGGAGGTCCCAGAGGATTGGAGAATAGCCAATGTTGTTCCTTTGTTTAGGAAGGGTAGCAAGAATAATCCAGATAAATACAGGCCGGTGAGCCTTACATCAGTGGTCGGGAAATTATTGGAGAGGATTCTTCGAGACAGGATTTATTTCCACTTGGAAATAAGTGGACGTATTAGTGAGAGGCAACATGGTTTTGTGAAGGGGAGGTCGTGTCTCACGAACTTGATCGAGTTTTTCGAGGAAGTGACAAAGATGATTGATGAGAGTAGGGGAGTGGATGTTGTCTACATGGACTTCAGTAAGGCCTTTGACAAGGTCCCTCATGGCAGAAAGTGAAGTCACATGGGATCAGAGGTGAGCTGGCAAGATGGATACAAAACTGGCTCGGTCAAAGACGACAGAGGGTAGCAGTGGAAGGGTGTGTTTCTGAATGGACGGCTGTGACAAGTGGTGTTCCTCAGGGATCAGTGCTGGGACCTTTGCTATTTGTAATATAAATAAATGATTTGAAGGAAAATGTAATTGGTTTGATTAGTAAGTTTGCGGACGACACAAAGGTTGATGGATTTGTGGATAGCGATGAGGACCATCAGAGGATACAGCAGGATATAGATCAGTTGGAGACTTGGGCGGAGAGATGGCAGATGGAGTTTAATCCAGATAAATGTGTGAGGTAATGCATTTTGGAAGGTCTAATACAAATAGGAAATATACAGTAAATGGCAGAACCCTTAAGAGTATTGATAGACAAAGGGATCTGGGTGTACAGGTACACAGATCACTAAAACTGGCAATGCAGGTGGAGAAAGTAGTCAAGAAGGCATATGGCATGTTTGCCTTCATCGGCCGGGGCATTGAGTTTAAAAATTGGCAAGTCATGTTGACGCTTTATAGAACCTTAGTTAGGCCGCACTTGGAATATAGTGTTCAATTCTGGTCGCCACACTACCAGAAGGATGTAGAGGCTTTGGAGAGGGTACAGAAAAGATTTACCAGGATGTTGCCTGGTATGGAGGGCATTAGCTCTGAGGAGAGGTTGGAGAAACTTGGTTTGTTCTCACTGGAATGACGGAGGTTGAGGGGCGACCTGAAAGAAGTCTACAAGATTATGAGAGGCATGGACAGAGTGGATAGTCAGAAGCTTTTTCCCAGGGTGGAAGAGTCAATTACTAGGGGCACAGCTTTAAGGTGTGAGGGGCAAGGTTTAAAGGAGATGTATGAGGCAGATTTTTTACACAGAGGGTGGTGGGTGCCTGGAACACGTTGCCTGGGGAGGTAGTGGAAGCGGATACAGAAGTTACTTTTAAGAGGCGTCTTGACAAATACATGAATAGGACGGGAATAGAGGGACATGGTCCCCGGAAGGGTAGGGGGTTTTAGTTAAGTCGGGCAGCATGGTCGGTGCCGGCTTGGAGGGCCGAAGGGCCTGTTCCTGTGCTGTAATTTTCTTTGTTCTTCTTACATCATGTAATTGAGAAAGAAGAATTAGGAAAGTGCAGGCAGCAGTTGAGAGAAAGGAAACACTTCTGAGACCTCGGAGCATGATGTTGTGGCCACAAATGGTTGGTAGATAGGAAGCACAGGTGAAAGTGGGTTTCTTTTTAAATTGTGGGATATTGCATGTTTATTCTCGAGGCAATTGTATCCAAGGATTTTCTTTGCTAGAAAATGATTGAAGGAAAAGTGTGTAATATATTGGTGAGTAAAAAAATGTAGAAAATAGTCAATTGGAAAAGTGAAAGTGAGAGTAAGCACGTAATCAATGGAGGAAGATAAAAACAGCCGGACAGCCTGACACATACAAGGAATCGGCCTTGTTAAGGTTCTATGCATGTCTGCAATATTCAATATGTTTCCAGTATGGCTGAGAGTCTGTAATACTGTTTGATCTGTGTCAACTATGAACCAGATTGTTGGGGTAAATTTCCATTCACATTATAGCTGTCCACTCCATCCTGGGCATGTTATCCACTCTCTCCAGCCCATGCTTCCTCCAGGTTCACTTCCCCTGCTCACTGCTCAAGTTTTCCCCCTTCTTTTCTATTCCTGCCCTGACTGCTCCTGCTCCCACTGGCTAATTTTGTCCCCTCTTCACGTAGCCATGGCTGACAGCCTCAGAATGAAGAGCTCACACTCACTGAAGCTGCAGCTGCAAGTAACAGTTTGGGCTTCTCCTGGGTGGATTCTAAAAATAAACAGGCCCCGAGGTTATTCATTATTAAAAGTCATTTATGACTCATCCGTGATTCACTGGCTAACGCTCCATAGATCTCTCTATTTTTATTCCCTTTCTCTGAACATCCTGCTTTTTCACGTTAAATCTGGCATCATTTTCCTACTCCCTGCTGTTTCTGTATCGTGCTGTCATCCCAAACTGGGAAATTCCATCAGCATTGCTTCCAACTTCCACTCTCCATTCACCTTCTCTCATCTCCAAATTTTCTCTTCCTTGACTCGTCTATTGCTGTTTCTGGGGATAGGTTTTAGACCACTCTGCATTTCAAGTGCACTCTCCCACTGTGAGGACTCTATCCCAGTCTCCCACTTTTTCCATTCCATCAGCTCTGACAATGCTACCCTTCTATACCAGTGCTTCCAATGTCTTTCCCTTTTCCTCAACCAACCATTCCTCTCCACCATGGTCAACAGGGCCTTCAACTGTGTCTTCATCAATTCCCACACTTCTGCTCTCTCCCTTTTGCTTCCCTCCCAGAACCAAGGTTCCCCTTGGCCTTATCTTCCACTCAATAAGCCCCCATGTTTAACAGATCATCCTTCACTATTCCTATCAATTCCAACATGATAGTGCCACCAACATCTCCACCTCACCCCCCTACCCCCTCAACTAACATTGTAAAGGGACCATTCCCACTGTGAGCACCCTGATCCACTCCTCAATCACTCCCAACATCCCGTCCCTCTTCACAGGGAACCAACTTGTGCAAGCGCATGAGATGCAATACCTGAACTTTTACTTCCTGCTTTCCCCTTTCCTGACCACAGCCCGAATGCTCCTTCCAGGTTTAACAGTGTACCGGGTCTGCTGTTAACGCTGCAGTCAGTCTTCTCTACACTGGGGAGACCAGACGGATTCAGTGACCACTCTGCGGAGCAAATCCACTCAGTTCACAAATATTACACCTGTAATTTTAATTTTACGCTCCAGTCCCACTCTGACGTGTCCTCCTAGACTTCCTGTTCCAATGAAACACAATGCAAGCCTGAAGAGCAGAACTTTATCTTTCAATTTGACACGATAGCACCTCCAGATTCAACACTTTCAACCAATATGCATGAATGTTTTTGGATTATTGGTGATGATTCTAGTTTCCAAGCTTGATAAATGCTATGCAAGGTGTGGAGAGTGGCAGCACCTTTATACAGCATTGTTTCAGACCCTAACACATACACACCACTTCTCTCTAGAGTATCCTCTCTGTGCCAGTTCCCCTTCTGCACGTACTCTTCCCCTCCTCACCTGCAGGTCCTTGTTGTGGTTCTGCCGCTCTGCCATCAGCACTCGGTCCTGAAGGTCCTCAATTGTGCTCTGCAACAGTTCATTTTCCTCGATCATGGCACTGATGCGTCGCTCCAGTTCACGTTTTCGCTCCGTAAGTGCCTTTATCTGAGATCAGAAGGTAAAGTCAGACATCAGAAAGCTACACAACATGTGCAGTGACAGTACTGAGACAGAAAGTGGGTTCGGGCAAAGGAGGCAAAGGCCATGGAGATGCAGCGAATGAGAATAGGAAAGTAACAGGACTGGAACGGTAAGACCAGGGGAAAAAAATCCAAAGGGGAGAGGTAAGATCAAGCAAGAATGACAGGCTATGGGGAACACAGGACAACCAGAGCCTCCGGGTATTCCAAACTCCCACTGAGCACAATAGGAGTTTCCAACCACCCAGCAGTCATAGCCCTTAAAAGCCAACTCCAGAACTGATCACAAAGAAAAAAAGCTTGTTATATACGGAGAGGAATTACTGTGCATGCATAGGTTTCTAACCTTGTCTGTTAAGGGGGCAGCAGGTCACTGTGATGGGATAAAGGATTTGTTAATAATAATGAAGAATAGCTGACAGGTTGCAAAGAATCAGGTAGAAAGTATTCGTACTTACTTCTAGAATCTGCTGCTCCATAGCACCACACACAGACAAAAGGTGGGGAGAGAAATAGAAAATTTAAGAGTAATGAACAAGATTTTTAAGATTTTGGTAACGTGTCTTAGATGAGTGAAGAAACATTGATATGATTTTTGCCCCCAGTACAAGCATCTTACCTTTCTAGTTTATATTCGAATGGCATCGTTACGAAGATACAAGGTTACAGAGCCAGAAGCTGGCCATATTTCAATATTCATTACAGATCTTGCTCACTCTTATCCATTGTATCGAGAGGCTTTTGTAACATTTCACATACCAGCAAAATCTATTAATTTGCACTCAAACACACTGGGGATCCGACAAATAAAACAGGCCATTCCCACATATCTCCTTCCATACCACCCACATACAGTTATGTAGCACACCAGACAGTTCTCCCAAGTGTGCTTGCCCTGTATCTTCTTGAACCCGTGCAATCCCTGTTTGGTGAAGACAATGACCACCTCTGCCAGCACAGTAAGAGATGGAGTTTCATGATATTGACTCCGAAATTATGAAGAAAGAGCATTATATTTCCATGTCAGGATGCTGAGAGGTTTTGGAGAGGAGCTTGCAGGTGGTGGTGTCCCCATGTTCCTGATGCCTTTGGCTTTCTAGGTGGTAGAGGTAGTGGGTTTGAGAGGGGTTGTTGAGGAAGACTTTGTGCTGCAGTGCAGCTTATATAGATGGCAGCCATGTGGAGTGAATGTTTAAGGTGATTGATTGAATGTCAATCAAATATGTTGCTTTGGCCTGGATAGTGTTGAACCTCTGGAGTGTTGTTGGTGCTGCACTCTTCCAGGTAAGTGGAGCGCATTCCATCGCACTCCTGACCTATGCATTGTAGATCGACAAGCATTGGTGAGTTTGGTAGCAAGTCATTTGCTGCAGAATACCCAGCCTATGACCTTCTCTTGTAGTTATAGGTTTTTTATGACTGTTCCAGTTAACATTCTGGACATCGGTTACCCGTGGAGATGTTAACAGTGGGAGATTTGATAATGGCAATGCTATTGAATGGCAAGGACAGGCAGTTAGACTCTATTGTTGGAGATGTTCATTACCTAGAAATAATGTTGTGCAGTAAAATAGACCTGGAAAATGCTACACTTAAGGTGCTGTGTGTGTTGAGTTTACTGATGTGAACTTGTCCAGGGTGCTCTAATTGATCTCAATGTCCTCATTTCAGATATGGTAACAATTGAGATGATTACTTCTCCTGTTTACTACCCAGCTATTTCTACTGGAAGTGTATTTGAGTGAATACCGTGTTAAGAACAAGTTTTGACTTGGATGTGATGCATTTTGCAGTTGAATAACTGCTGCCTCTTGCATATACGAAGAATGGCTGCTCACATCTGGGAGCCTGCATACACAGTGGAGCTATTTCATTCGTACATATGTGAACAATGTTCACACCCAATCCACCTAACATGGAGATCATCTTACACAATCACACTGCATGGTCTGTATTTGATGGATTGAAAGCTCATCTACATGACAGAAGCCTCTTGCACATTCATTGGGCAGGATTTTCCAGCTGTTCCCACCGGTAGAATCTTCCAGTCCCACTGACGGCGATCCCTTGCCACGGGTTCCCCAGCGGCAGAGGGTACAAACAACAGGAAACTCTATTGACAGCAACGGGACCAAAGATTTTGCCGCAAGCTAATGGCCGATCACCTCCGCTGCCGCAAAACATGCTATGGGAGGGTGCGGAAAATCCTGCCCATGGTGATATTAGCAGAGCTCCATCAACACTCAAACAAAAAAATAATTTATCTTTAAAACAGACAGTTGGAAGCAATTTGAAGATGTGTTGGGCAGTGTGTTTATTTGAGGGTTATTTTGCCTTTATAGGAGAATATAAATATGATACAAACTAGTTTAGATGCTGTTCAATTCATTTTGCAGTGAGATGGCCAGCCACAATTTTGATATTGTTGATTGATTAGAAACTAAATCAATCCACTTTCTTTGCCTGATCCATCATGATTTTGAAATGTTAATACTTGTGCACTTACAGACTCATGTTAGATATTCAGAATGGTTTCCAAGGTCAGGTGACCAGAGCAAATGATGCTATAGACAACATAGTAAGAAGTCTCACAACACCAGGCTAAAATCCAACGGGTTTATTTGGTAGCACGAGCTTTCAGAGCGCACCCGAGTCCGCTTGATGAAGGGGCAGCGCTCTGAAAGCTCGTGCTATCAAATAAACCTGCTGGACTTTAACCTGGTCTTGAGACTTCTTACTGTGTTTACCCCAGTCCAACACCGGCATCTCCACATCATAGACTATATAGATTTTTTAACTACAAGGGTAGTAGTAGAAAGATTATCTGAATTTTTTGAAACAGAAATCTTTTGACTTTCATGAGAAAATTGTCAAAGTCTAAGAATAACAGCACTGGAGAACTTGGTTTCTCTACATCTCCAATTATTGACCTTACTAAGCAAGATGACTAAGAAAAGAGGCATTTTCAGTAACATTTAATTTGTGACTTTGGGACAATACAAGTGCTTTTTTTGCTGTCAGCTAAATTTAGAGTACTGGGAATTTAAAGAAACTAAACTTTAACACTTGTCACAACCCATGAAATCCTTACACACTGACACCAGGAGGCTTGATCACATGGTCACAATATCAGAACACACTGTCTATCTCGCTCGGCAGGACTGCAAATATGTAAGCATGTACCTTGATAGGAATAGGGACAAACAGGGGATCACCACACTGGTGCACTTAAGGGAGATCTCACCTCAGCTTGCAAGCCTTCCAGACGTGCTACGTGTTGGTTTGTTGATGTGTTCTTCTCCCGGAACTCATCACGGAGGTTGTGAACTTGCATTGACAGCTGCTGCTCTATCTCAGCTGCCTAGGGAGGAAGAAGCAAAGACATGAGATATGGGAGAAGACGTGCACATTGTCTAAGCATGATTTGTAAAAAGGAGATCTAGTGCCAAGTGATGATGCATATTGTGTGGCATTACAATTCCAGCCATGGATGCAAGCATACTATGGTGCTGGGGGAGGTGGTGGCGTAGTGGTATTGTTGCTGGACTGATAATCCAGAGACCCAGGATAATGCTCCAAGGACCCGGGTTCGAATCCCACCACAGCAGATGGTGAAATTTGAATTCAATAAAAATCTGGAATTAAAAGTCTAATGATGATCACCAAACCATAGTCAATTGCTGTAAAAACCCATCTGGTTCACTGGTGTCCTTTAGGGAAGGATATCAGCCACTCTTCCCTGGTTTGCCCTTCCACTGACTCCAGACCCACAATGTGATTGACTCTTAAATGCCCTCAGGGATGGGCAATAAATGCTGGCCCAGCCAGCGACATCCACACCCAATCAACAAATTTTTTAAAAAGAAAATGACTTATGCTGACAGCAGCATCTAATCCTGAACCTTAGGATACCTGGTCACAGTATCCTCCTGCACCCCACTAACACGAGACAGGATTGTGATGGAACTCACACTACTCACCTGGACAGGTGGAGCCACAGCAACACAAAAGAAACCAGATACCATTCATTAAACAGCAATTAAATTGACTGATCCTTCTGTTACCTGCACTCAATATTCTTACTCACAAGCGCTTGGATTAAGCAGTAACTGACAACGAAGGCAGAATGAATGGAAGCTGCCCAGTCTAAGTCTACCATAGTGAAAGCAGGCTGGGTGCACAGCAATGAGAGAGCTCATAGTTGGGGTGGTAGCTGCTGGAAGCCATTGCCGAGATCGCACATTCAGACATTCGTGGCTGGCTCCATTCCTGCTTGAATTGGTTTGCAGCAAGACCCTGGGACCCAGGTTCAAATCCCACCACGGCAGATGGTGGAAATTGAATTCCATAAAAAATATCTGGAATTAAGGATCTACTGATGACCATGTAACCATTGTCGATTGTCGGAAATGTCCTTTAGAGAAGGAAGTCTGCCGTCCTTACCCGGGCTGGCCTACATGTGACTCCAGAACCACAGCAATTTGGTTGGCCTCTCAACTGTCCGATGAACAAGGGCAATTAGGGATGGACAATAAATGCTGGCCAGCCAGTGATACGCATGTCCCATGAATGAATAAAGAAGACAGGTAGCTACATTTAACGTGTGATTTTTCCAGAGTATGGCATGACAGCAGATCTGAAGTATGACTAAAACAAAATGCCTGCTGATGGAAACTCTCTCTGGTGGACTGGGTGTTATGTATTAATATCGATTCTTGGTAGCTGCACTAAGCACTGTGTATTAATATATTCATGTATTCACTGGAAGTGGTGTCACAGGTCACTAGCATAGGGAAACTGCCAGAATAAAGAAGCAGGTACACTGAACACCACCTTGTAAATAAGCTCTGTTATTTTTAACCCTTCATGCTTCCTAGCGCCAATTCTCCAATATACAACACAGGGTCATCTGATGTCTGAAGCAGGCAGTTTGGATCACTAGTGATCCAGGAAGGAAAATTAAATCAACTGAGTAGAAATTGCGAGAGCTTGTGGAAATCTATTTTGGTCGTGCGTGTTTCTATTCTGGGATGTTCATGTTTCTATTTTGGTCGTGCATGTTTCTATTCTGGGGTTATCCTGTTTAACCCCTGTGAATGATTCATTTGTTTCTGGGGAGTTTATGTTAACATTGTATTTTTTTTTTGTTGTTCTTTTGTTTTACTGATGGCAGATATTTTAGATGTCTTCGAGCAAAGGAGAGAGAAATAATCTGTTCAATTCTGTAGGGTTTTCTAGACTCTTGAGAATTAAGGTTTTTGTTCTAATCAGGCCAAGACAATGTTCCATTCTAAAAATAACATTCAGGATTAATGGGAGCAGTGTTGAAGGGTATTCCGAGAAGTGCCTGTAATTAGGACAGAGAAACCCATCAATGATCAGATACTAGAGGGAATTTCCAGTGAATTCCAGGAGGAATAGATCAACCCCCATTTCCATGGCTCTCTCAGGAGCTTCTGCGATTTCTCCCACTCCCCACCACCCCCGCCCTCCACCCCATACAATTGAGTGGCTCCATTGGGAAACATCCTGACTACAATCCTACTCAGCAAAGCAGCAAATTCCAACATAGGAGCAGGAGTAGGCCATTCAACTAGATCATGGCTGATCACCTACCTTAGTGCCATTTTCCCACATTATCCCTATAACCCTTGATATCATTAATATTCGGAAAACTATAGATTTCTGTTTCAAACATGCTCCAAGACTGAGCCACCACAGTCCGCTGGGGTAGAGAATTTCACAGAATCCCTACAGTGCGGAAGGAGGCCACTCAGCCCATCGAGTCTGCACCGACCACAATCCACCCAGGCTCCATCCGTCTGACCCCACTTATTCACCCTGCTAATCCTCCTGACACTATGGGGCAAATTACCATGGCCAATCAACCTAATCCACGCATCTTTAGACTGTGGGAGGAAACCGGAGCACCCAGAGGAAACCCACGTAGACACAGGGAGAACGTGCAAACTCCACACAGTCACCCGAAGCCAGAATTGAACCCATGTCTCTGGCATTGTGATGCAGCAGTGCTAACCACTGTGCCGCCCCTTTCAAAGATTTACCAACCTTTGTGTGAAGAAATTCCTCCTCATGCTGGTCTTGAATGCCTGGCCCCTCATGCTGAGGCTGTGTCCATTAGATCTAGACTCACCAGCCAGGGGAAACATCCTGTCCACATCTACCTTGTCACACCCTGAAATCACCTCCCATTCTTCGGAACTCGAGAGAATACAGACCCAGTTTCCTCAAAAAACAACCCCACCATCCCAGGAATTAGTCTGCTGAACCTCTGGGCCACTCCCTCTATGGCAAATATATCCTTCCTCAGAGAAGGAGACAAAAACTGTACAAAAAATACACCCGGAGTGGTCTCACCAAGGCGCTATACAATTGCAGCAAGACAGCTTTACTCCGATACTCAAATTCCCTAGTGGTGAAGGCCAACATACTAGTTGCCTTCCTAATGACTTGCTGCCCCTGTGTGCTAGCTTTTAGTGACTCGTGGACAAGGACATCCAGGTCCCTTTCTACAACACCACCTTCCAACCTCTCATCATTGAAGATATATTCTGCCTGTTTTTTTCTGGATAACTTCACACTTGCATTATATTCTAGACATGAATGCAGAAACTTTGCAACCGGGTAAACAAGAAAGCAAATGACATGCAATATTAAGTAGATGATGCGAGTTGGTGCTTAAAAACTGCAAACATGAATAATTGATTGCACGACAAGGGACACATCATTGAATAAAATGCAGCTGGAGAGCATGATTGCACTCACTGAATAAACATTATAAGTTTATTCATACTGTATGATAGCAATTGCCTGGATAAACAGAGTGTTAATGTGTACAAATATATCTATAGAGTAGACGCCCAAGGTTGTTAGAGCGAACACTCTATGAAGCATTAGTGTGAGCAGGCTGTTACACGGGTTTCTCCAAAAAGGGGGTACTTCAATGAATGTTATAAGGGTAGTTCTTTAAACTCAGAAGGAAATGAAGGAAGGCCAAGGGAGCTAACTCAGGCTCCTTGGAACTGAGATAAAGAGGGAACACTGATCTAAAAAAACATTCCTTTAGTGCACTCATGTCCCAGCACCTTCACAGACAATAGATTACTTTTGCTGTGCACAATCACTGCTGGTGTGTGGGCAAATTCAGCAGCAGGAATCTCACTTTAACATCAACTCCAAAGATGATGCCGCCACCAATGCAGTTCTGCACTGAAGTGCCAGCCCGTGCTCAACCCCAGAGTGAGGTTTGAGCCTGTGACCTTCTGGCTCAGAAGGAATGGTGCTACCAACTGATGTGGAGATGCCGGTGTTGGACTGGGGTAAACACAGTAAGAGGTTTAACAACACCAGGTTAAAGTCCAACAGGTTTATTTGGTAGCAAAAGCCACACAAGCTTTCGGAGCTCCAAGCCCCTTCTTCAGGTGAGTGGGAATTGAGCCAAGGCAACACTTGAAATTTAACCCCTAGTCTGCCACAGATTAGACTTCAGGTCCATGAGCTGTAAACTTACAAAACCAGAGGATCAGGCCGGCTGGTGAACTTCACCAACCCCTTAGGTTACTGTGGAGAAGTTCTTTGTAATGGGCCAGGCTGATTATAAACTATAGGGCAAGGAGCAAATTCAGTATAAGTAAATACTTCACAGTGACAATCCAGCCTTATGCTGGGCACTATCACTAAGCACAGTGAGTGTGGGCTAACATGAAGCTTTCAGAAGCGATGCCTAATTCAATAAGAGGCACATACATTTAACATCAGGTCAGATGGATAGTGATGGGTTAATCCTTAGATTTGCCCTGAAATAAGAGGGCAAGCGGAATGGGACTTCTTAAAATTCCTCTCCACATATGCCAAAATTTATTCTGATTAAACAGTTATGGAACCTCAATTCCACAGAAGACAGAAAAATTACGGCACAGAATGAGGCCACTCATTCAGCCCATTGTGTCAGTGCTGGCCAAAGAAGGTGCCACCCATTCTAATCGCACCTTCCAGCAGCCGGTCTGCAGCGATGCAGGACACAGCACTTCAGCTGCAGATCCAGGTATATTTTAATTGAGCTGAGGCTTTCTGCCTCCACCACCAAACCAGGCAACGAATTCCAGCCGCCCATCACACTCTTGAGTAAAGAGGTTTTTCCTCATGTCCCCACGAAGCCTTCGACCAATCTGTGCCCCCTACTCTTCTCCGGTAGGGGAAACAGGTTTCTCTGGTCTACTCTATCTAGGCCCCTCATAATCTTGTACAACTCAATTAAGTCACCCCCTTCGCCTCCTCTGTTCAAAGGAAAACAACTCCTGTCTATCCGATCTTTCCTCACAGCTGCAATTTTCAAGCCCTGGCAACATTCTTCTAAATCTCCTCTGCATTCTACAGCAATTATGTCCTTCTTGTAATGTAGTGACCAGAACTTTGGCCTAATCGGTGTTTTATACAATTGCATCATTACATCCCTGTTTTTGTATTCAACATCTCACCCAATAAAGGAAAGCATTCCATATCCTTTATTTACCACCTTATCTACCTGCCCTGTCACCTTCAGGGACCTGTAGGCATGCACTCCAAGGTCTCTCACTTCCTCAACCCCTCCCATCCCCCCATTTATTGAGTATTCCCTTGCTTGTTTTTTGCCCTCCCCAAATGCATTACCACACACTTTTCCAGATTAAATTCCATTTGTCACTTTTTCACTCACTCAAGCAAACTATTGGTATCATTCTGGAGTCGACAACTATCCACTTCACTATCAACTGCACGGCCAATTTTTGTGTCATCCGCAAATTTCCCAATTATGCCACCAATTCATTAACATACACAACAAAAAGCAAAGGTCCCAGCTCTGAACCCTGTGGAACGCCATATTGCTTTCCATTCGCAAAACATTCATCCATCATTCTCTTGTATTTCCTATCGCTGGGACAATTTTGAATCCAACTCACCACATTCTTCTGTATTCCATGGGCTTTTGAATTTTCTGACCAGTCTTCCACGTGTGATCTTATCAAATTTCATTTTCGTAAGGCTTACTAAACTCCATGTAGCCAACATCCACTGCACTACCCACATCAATCCTCATTGTTACTTCCACAAAAAATATGATTAAATTAGTAAAATACAATCTCTTCCTAACAAAACCGTGCTCAACATAGAAACATAGAAACCCTACAGTGCAGAAGGAGGCCATTCGGCCCATCGAGTTTGCACCGACCACAATCCCACCCAGGCCCTACCTATCCCCACATATTTACCCGCTAATCCCTCTAACCTACGCATCCCAGGACTCTAAGGGGCAATTTTTAACCTGGCCAATCAACCTAACCCGCACATCTTTGGACTGTGGGAGGAAACCGGAGCACCCGGAGGAAACCCACGCAGACACGAGGAGAATGTGCAAACTCCACACAGACAGTGACCCGAGCCGGGAATCGAACCCGGGACCCTGGAGCTGTGAAGCAGCAGTGCTAACCACTGTGCTACCGTGCTAGTTTATCCTAGCTCTCAGAATGGTTTCCAATACTTTTCTCACCACTGGCCAGCCTATAATTATTTGGCCTATCTCTCATAACCTTTTTAATTAATGGTACAACATTAACAGACCTTCCCCCCCCCCCCCCCCCCCCCGCCCCCAACCACCACCATATCCCCCTAACCTACAGATTTTTGGACACTAAGGGACAATTCAGCATGGCCAATCCTCTTAACTTGCACATCTGTGGACATCCATCCAGCCTTGGTGATTTATCCATCTTCAAGGATGACATCCCTCCAGTACTTCCTCTCTCATTGTGCTCATTACATCTAATATTCCACAATATTCCTCTTTAACTAGGATGTCTGAATCATTCCTCCCCTTGGTAAAGATTTTTGATTTATTGTTGTCACATGTATTAGTATACAGTGAAAAGTATTGATTCTTGCGCGCTATACATAAAGTACTCTAATTTCTCCTCAGTATGGTTGGCAGACCTTCTAAATCAGTCCATAGTTTAGTATCACCTGAAAATTTAGTATACTATTAGTCTCCTTACTTAAAGAGAGGATATAAATGCGTTGGAAGCAGTTCTGAGAAGGTTTACTACGTAAATACCTAGATTGGGCAGGTGTTAATTTTGATTCGCTTTAGTATTGTCATACATATTAGTATGCAGTGAAAAGTATTGCTTCTTGTGAGCTATACAGTCAAAGCACACTGTACATAGAGAAGGAAAGGAAAGTGTGCAGAATGTAGTGTTACAGTCATAGCTAGGGTGTAGGGGAAGATAATCTTAATAAGGTAGGTCCATTCAAAAGTCTGATGGCAGCAGGGAAGAAGCTGTTCTTGAGTCGGTTGGTACGTGACCTCAGACTCTTGTATCTTTTTCCCAACGGAAGAAGGTGGAAGAGAGTATGTCCGGGGTGCATGGGGTCGTTGATTATGCTGGCTGCTTTTCCGAGGCAGTAGGAAGTGTAGACAGAGTCAATAGATAGGAGACTGAGCTTCGTTCATGATCCTTTGTAGTTTCTTGCAGTCTTGGACAGAGCAGGAGCCATACCAAGCTGTGATACAATCAGATAAGGATGCTTTCTATGTGCATCTGTGAAAGTTGGTGACTCATGAAGAATTTCCTTAGCCTCCTGAGAAAATAGAGGCATTGGTGGGCTTTCTTAACTATAGTGTCGGCGTGTGGGGACCAGGACAGGTTGTTGGTGATCTGGACACCTAGAAATTTGAAACACTTGACCATTTCCATTTCATCCCCGTTGACATAGACAGGGCCCTGTCCTCAACTACGTTTCCTGAAATCAATGACTATTTCCTTTGTTTTACTGGCATTGAGGGAGAGATTATTGTCGTAGCACCAGTTCACTAGATTCCCTATCTCTTTCCTGTACTCTGTCTCATTATTGTTTGAGATCCGACCCACTACAGTGGTGTCATCAGCAAACTTGAAAATCGACTTGGAGGTGAATTGGGCCACACAGTCATAGGTGTATAAGCAGTATAGTAAAGATCCGAGGACACAGCCTTGCAGGACACAGGTGTTGAGGATAATCATGGAGGTGTAGTTCCCTATCCTTACTAATTGCAGTCAGATAGAGACAAAGTACTCCTTGAGAACTCTGCCCACATCTACGCATACGTTACCTTGTACATCTACCCTTTATTTATTCCCTTGCTCTTGATGTAGTGGTAATACATTTAAGGATTTTCCATTAATTTACCTGCCAATATTTTTTCCTATCCCCGCTTTGCATTCCTAATTTCCTTCTTTACTTCACTCCTGTATTTTCTATACTCCTCCAGCTTTCTACAGTATTAACTTTGTGACTGTCATAAGCTTTCTTTTTGTACTTTATCGTACCGAGCATGCATCAGGATAACCAAGGGGCACCTGATTTGGCAGTACCGCCAATTTTCTTTGTGGGGTCATGTCTACACTGTGCCCATAGAATCTCACTTTTGAATGCCTCCCACTGATTTGCCTTCAAGTAGTTGTATCCACTAGCAATTCATTCCATCCCATCACCTAAATCACAGTCTACCAGTAGGCCAATGGATCTTGTTATATTTTGCTCTGCAGGCCAGGGTTTCAAAAAACTACAAATTGTGGCTTGTACGGTTCAGTGTGTGCTGAGCACTGAACCCTCACCACCCCCGCCTCCTCCCCCCGTCCCCCTCCCAATCGGGAATGGAGCTGGATGATGCACAATCCTGGGTAATCAGACTGCATGTCAGCACAATTTATGGCACTGTTATTCTCCCACATTCACAAATTACTTAAAGCAACTTAAACTAAAGAAAGACAGGGAAATCTGGTGCTTGGTCTCAGTGTTTCTGTATTACAAGGAATGGAAAATAACAGTCAGCTTGCAGATCAGTGACTAGGTGTCTATTTCCACAAATGATGAAATATAGACAAATCGGAAGTGAGGGAATGAATGGGCCCCATAGCATGGAAGACAAGACATTTTGTTAACTTCACAGTAACAAAGTGTTGAAAATCAGTACATAATTATTTCTTAGTCTAAATCTTTACATGTTGCCTGTATAACATTACCTTCAGGAGAGTCAGTAACCAGAGGGACACAGGTTGAAGATAATCAGCAAAAAAAACAGAGGGGGAGACAGAATCACAGATTACTACAGTGCAGAAGAGGCCCTTCGGCCCATCAAGTCTGCACCGATACATGAAATGCCCTGACCTGCACATCTAATCCCACTTGCCAGCACTTGGCCCATAGCCTTGAATGTTATGGCCAAGTACTCATCCAGGTACTTTTTAAAATTGTGAGGCATCCCACCTCCAACACCCTCCCAGGCAGTGCATTCCAGACCATCACCACCCTGAGTAAAAATGTCTTTCCTCAAACCCCCCCCCTCAACCTCCTGCCACTCACTTTTAACTTGTGTTCCCTTGAAACTGACCCTTTAACTATGGGGAACAGCTGCTCCCTATTCACCCTGTCCATGCCCCTCATAATCTTGAACACCTCAATCAGGTTGCCCCTCAGTCTTCTCTGCTCCAACGAAAACAACCCAAGCCTATCCAACCTTTCTTCATAACTTCCATCCCAGGCAGCATCCTGGTGAATCTCCTCTGCACCCCCTCCAATGCATTCACGTCCTTCCTATAATGTGGCAACCAGAACTGCACACAGTACTCCAGCTGTGGCCCCACCAAAGTTCTATACAACTCCATCATGACCTTTCTGCTTTTGTAATCTACACCCTGATTGATAAAGACAAGTGTGCCATATGCTTTTTTCACCACCCTATTAACCTGCCTTTCCACCTTCAGAGGTCTATGGACAAACATGCCAAGGTCCTTTTGTTCTTCGGAGCTTCCCAGTGTCAGACCTTTCATAGTATACTTGTCGAATTACTTCTTCCAAAGTGCATCACCTCACACTTTTCAGGGTTAAATTCCATCTGCTACTTATCCGCCCATCTGGCCATCTCGTCTATATCTTCCTGTGACCCAAGGCACTCAACCTCACTTAACTATCCGGTCAATCTTTGTGTCATCGGCAAACTTACTGATCCTACCACGCACAGTCAACTATGTAATTTATATAAATGACAAACAAGAGGGGGTCCAGCACGGATCCGTGTGGTGAGTTGTTGTTGTTATTTGGAACTTGAAACTCGCAGCCTTAAAGGGCGATGGAAGCAGATTCAATTGCACCTTCTAAAAAGGAGGAATTGGATAAAGGGGAAGACGTGACAGGACTATGGGGGAAAAGAGCTGAGGGAGGGTAGTGGTACTAATTGGATAGCTCTTTCAAAGAGCAGGCACAATGGGCTGACTTCCTTCTGGGCTGCAAGAACCTCTCCATGTTATGACTTTAACAGACAAACAAGAACTTCAGCTGACATAGACACCTAATTGTCAGGGCAAGGATTATAACATACCCTTTCCCAACAGAAATGTTTTGTTTGATGATGTTTCTTGTAATCTCTCAATCTATTCTTTACTCCCTCATTATTTTTCTCCTCTGCTGAAGTATATTTATGTACAGCCTTTTACTTTGCAATACCTTATCCAAATGGCCATTCTTTATATTGGAACATTGAGTATCTGCAGGCTGTTTGACCTGTTCTCCTCTCGCTCAGAGGCACCAACAGGTAGTTACAGTATCAAGATGATCAGCCAACACAGCAAGCTGGGTGAAACCTGTGGCCCCAAAGCGGTGTGTGTCTTGCAACCTTTTAAACATTTCTGGTACCATTTTAACTGCTGGAGGATGATTAATTAGCTTGCAGTGTTTGAAGATGAGAGACACCTTGTTGCATGATTAATGAGGTGTTTTGAAATAACTGCACTCATTGGTTTAATGAATTGGCAGCTAAGGATCACCAACGGTATAATCCTTCATGAAGAACAACAAAACATACAAGTAGTTGGACACTGAAAGATTTGCTAAAAGGGGGGAAATGGAGCCCAACGCCTGAACTCGATCCATTGATTGGGGAAAACCATGCATAAGGAGACATCATCTTTCAATGAAAGTTAGGCCATTTAGGAGGAAAAGAAGCAAGAAGCTTTTTAAAAAAAAAAAGTTTATAGAAATCTGCATCAAGCTGTGAATGTTGGATCAAGTGAAGCTTTCACGACAGATTTATTTTGTTCAGTAAGGATATCAAGAGACTGGGAGCAATGGCATGGAATCGAGGTCGAGTTCAGCCATGATCTAATTGAACGGAGGAGAATGGAGGCTCGAAAGGTTGAATATCCTATCTGTGTTTCCAATCGTAATGTTTCCACAATCATAAGGATGAGCAATATCTACACACTATTGCTTTCACTGCGTTTCCCTAGGTGAATGATGATCAAACTGCAATAATTCCAGTTGTGATAAGGATGTGCTGATCTCAATAAACTGCCTTGAGATAGGTGGAACACTGACCTCTTCCCAGCATCCCAGCTGTGGTGGCACACAGCTCTATCGATCATTCCCAATGAGGACATACAATCACCTATTGATTTGAATGTAAATTTTCATTATTAGATGACCTGTAGTTCATCAGCTAGCTCAGCATTACAACATGACCTATTTATGAATGTTCAGTCAAAGCAGTGGGATATATTAATTATAACTTTAACATATTAAAATCATCAGCCACTACAACAAAGCAATCAGCCTTCTCACTACAACTTTCATATCTGCCCACACAGTCCTATACGTTCCCAAAACTCTTGAAAGCTACTCTCCAGAACCTTACAGCATTACTAAACACCGTGCCATGTCTGGAATACCACACCAGTTGAGCCTGCTTTGGATGTACTAAATTGTGCATGTGACATTAATTCCAGGACAGAGCCTCTTCCTGGATCCCAGTGGATGGGTTTCCAATTCACTCTTCGACTTGTCAGTTTGCAGACAATGATGTGTAAGGTCCTTGTAAGCAGAACAGAAGCCCCACCAATTCAGCATGCGTTTGAAGGGAATGAGATGCATCCTTAATGAAGCAAAGCGATGTGATCTGTTTCATACAAGGGAGATTAAAAGAAAGGAACATCCATTTTATTCAAGGAGATCCTAACCAATTAAAGGTGAGTTACAGAGTGACAAATGTGGAAAATTTAATATTTTGCAGAGATCTGTAGGTAGTTGGGTAACCACTGAGAAGACATCAGTAATATTTTCCGATTAAAGGACTCCTATTTTTAAAAGACGCTGCAAACATCCAAAATGAACTGCTTTGAAGTTAACCAAAAATATCAATAATTACTTAAGTCAGCCTTAATAAAGCAATAAAAACTACAGAATAACAATATAGATAAGTGTTGAAGCAAAAAAACAAACTTTATCAGTTGATGCCCAAAAGATGAAAGGGCGCTGTACTGACTCATTGCAGTTCTTCATGAACTGCATTTCGAGGCATGGGGGTAGGGCTGAACACTTGAGGCTTTGTGGGTGTTTATACAGAAACTTTTCTCAAGAGATTAAAAATGTGAAGTTGAGTCACTGACATACAGTTCAACATTTTTTTTCCAAGAACCAAAATAGTGCCAGAGTGTGGCGACTTCTTGCAAGCTGTGCCCAGCATACCTTCTAATCCTATCTTTTATTCTTGTTCCATGCTTCTAAAACTTTATTCTAACTCTTTCATTAAACTGATCTTTCTCTCCACCCTAGCTATGACTGTAACACTACATTCTGTATCCTCTCCTTTCCTTCCCTATGGACGATATGCTTTGTCTGTATAGCGTGCAAGAAACAATACTTTTCACTGTTTACTAATGCACATGATAATAAATTAAATCAAATGTACAGAATAAAAATGCTTGTTTATTTACATTCTTTTTTGTTCCATAACTTACTGCTATTCCTTACGTAAGGGAGCATTATGGACAAACAAATCCAAAAGTTAAATTTGGCAGTGTTAGTTGTAAGTTAATTATATCGTAAGGATACACAGGTGAAGGACATTTGTTTGAGTACATTGAGCACCTGCTCACTAGCCTGCTCCTGGGCCTGGCCAAATTGGCCACTAACAGGTCCAGGCAGCGAGCTGTTGAGGGGGTTGTTCACCCTGACTGTCTGCCACTTTACTGAGGCTACCTTCACGGCTGGCTGACCTTGGAAAGGGAGCATGTGCTGTCCACCAGCATGCTTCGGGCCTTCCACGATCAGTGGGCACTGAGGGGACTGGGGTCCATTATCCCCCCTGGAATTGACACTTTGGTTTGAATCTGCAAGTTTCCTTTGAAGTTTTGATATCTTTTTGTGACAGGCCCTCACAGGGGCCAACACCCTCCTCTTAATTTTATTTATTGATTTTTTTTCTTGATTCATCAAAAGAGCATAAATAGGAACACGAGGTGTCCACTGGTATGCTTTCACAGCACACCACCAGTCCCCAGAATGAAATGTTAATTTGATTTGCTAAGTTTCCTTTTGGATTTTTGTTAACAGTGCCCCTTTATGTGGCGATCACGTTAATTTATATGTCAATCTGTTTAATTGATATACACAAAAGAATATAAATAGGCAATAGCTGTGACATTGTCTCTGAGCTCTTCCCTCACAGCCAAAGTCAATTAACTCTCTTAGTGAAGGAAAGCTCTATGTCTTGCTTTTGACTTCAATTAACAGGTAAGGCCTCCACATTCATGGGATTTGATGCGCAATCTCACACTCCCATCCCACCTCCTCACAAACGTTAAGGCCCGCGGATGAACTGGCTCCCAACTACATACACTCCCTAGATTAATCAATAATTTGAGATGAGCCCCCCCCCATTTCTGAACTAGCAGTAGCCAAGGGAGAGAAAATAATCACAACCGCTGTTCCACTTTGATAATTAAAAGGTCGTCAATAGGAAGGATTTAATTTTCAGAACATTGCACTTCATAAGCGGAGAACCAATCATAACAATTGCTTTTCTGAGTATTTGTATAGCGTGTATATACTTACCAGTATTCTGTAGCAAAGAAGAGCCCGAGGATGGCTTGAATATAAAAGTACACGGGCCTGAAATATTAGTGTAACAATGTGGCCTCAATGAATTTTCATTTTAAGTTTTATTTTAGAAAGTCCAGCCAGCTACCTGGGGAATGGTGGTTAGTCACAAATCATAGACTGGAGTGAAAATGCCTCCTGGCAGCTTTTAACCATCTACACAAGCAGTGAAGTGCTGGCAGACAGACAGATAGAAGAGTGCAACAGCTCATTACAAACCTTTAGAAATCACAGTTTGCACTTGCAAGCATCTCTCCTCCAGGGTGGCAAGTGGCATCCGTCACTCTACGATTTCTCTGACGTTCTCCTGCACAGCATTCCTCTGAGCAACACAACTTAGTTCCACACATGCAGCTCTCTCCAGGCACTTCCCCAAATTGCCATCTAAACGATCAAGGATCATACTTCTACCCCCACCCCAATCTTAATGCCATCTTGAATCCGACCCAGACAATCATCCTCCACAAACAGTCTCATTCCATCTTCAATGCAGCTTCCATTCTCACATGGGTAGCTCTCTGCTTCCTCTCACTGAAGAAGAGGGCACCCAACTCCAGGCAGAGACAGAAAGCCCAGAGTGAACCTGGGCACCCTGACTCAACTGCAGATGGGCACCTCTCACATAGCTGGTCATATCACACTGCCACTCGGCATTTAGCAGTCACTGATATTGAATTTAAATCACCGCCAAGTGTCATGGTATGCATTTTGTGGAGGTTAAATCTTTTCTCATCAGCATAAACACATGCCAATGATCTCCTGCAGATTCTTCAAGGGGGATGGAGGAGCTGCTGTGGGAGGAGGCCAAAGGAGGAGGACGAGCACTCTGAGAAAGCACTGTCACATGACTGATGTGCACCCTCCACCAACTCAAATTCACTCGACTTGGTGAGTCTGCATTAGATCATTAGGTTGTCACACAGTGAGGTGCACATCTCATGGAGAAAAACCTCACCTTGCTGGTTCAATGAAATGCAGCAAAATGCTCTCCAGTTCTTGGCTCGCAGAGAAATGTGGCTGGACCAGCAGAAAGATGGAGAAAGGACACAGGGCACTGGGGACTCTGCTCACTCCTCATTCCCCCCTGTTCCCAATGGGGCAGACTGACAGGGTCCTCTACAGCTCCAACACCCAGAGGGTGTCCATCTCAGCTATCAGAGCAGGGAAACGTGCACTCTGCCTCCAGGCCAGCTGAAGCTACAGCGATCACACCACATCAGAGTGGTGGTTAGTCCAGACTAAAAGAAAGCAGGTGAGAAAGATTTATGAGGGGATTCACTTGGTTGTGCATTATCAAGTCAATGGTACTATTTTAATATTCCGTTCAATGAATGAATCATTTTATCCGAATTCCGCATTCTCCTGGTCTATATTTAGTATATTCAAGTGGCCCCATCCACTCAAACAACAGTCTTCAGGTGAATGGCCTGACCAGGTTTTATGACTGAATGTGACTTTCGGATTATGGACTATTGGAATGAATTATGGCGGGGCCGGGGAGGGGAACGGGCTGGGCAATGGGCGGGGCCGGGGAACGGGCTGGGCAATGGGCGGGGCCAGGGAGGGGAACGGGCTGGGCAATGGGCGGGGCCAGGGAACGGGCTGGGCTATGGGCGGGGCCGGGGAGGGGAACGGGCTGGGCAATGGGCGGGGCCAGGGAGGGGAACGGGCTGGGCAATGGGCGGGGCCGGGGAGGGGAACGGGCTGGGCAATGGGCGGGGCCGGGGAGGGGAACGGGCTGGGCAATGGGCGGGGCCGGGGAGGGGAACGGGCTGGGCAATGGGCGGGGCCGGGGAGGGGAACGGGCTGGGCAATGGGCGGGGCCAGGGAGTGGGTGGGTGGAGATATGGGGTGGGAATTTCACACATGACTTCAGACAGCACTGTTAGATCTCTCACACTCAGAGGTAAGCATGCCAAGGCCATCGCAGCTTCTCTTGTCAGTCAGGGAAGTGACTGTAGCTACATTGGCCACAACAAACTCAGACATTATTCACTTCCTTCTTCTTCTGCAGCTCCTCTCCTTTCTACAGTGCGATGCTGTGCAACACACAACAGGTTACAACCATTTGGGTGGGGCTGTTTGGGGAGAATCCACCTTCCTGTGCCCCTTCACAAATCATTCCTCCCTCAGCCACCTCCTCCCCGTATGTTACTTATGTTACAGAGCAAGTGAAACTCAAAAACCGCCCTCAGACCCGTGAAGGGTCATGTTATTTCCTGTGGCAAGCCAAAACCTCCAAATTGCTGCACAACTAACTGCAGTGTTTTCAACAAGCATTGCCTGAACACAAAGAAATCATTAACACCAAAGCTGCAACTTGAGTGGCATATTATATATAACCCCAGAACAGGACTTGCTTCACAATGCTTACTGATTGAGTATTGAATAAGAAATATGCTGTTTGTACATGTATTGAACTTTTTTATTATCCCAGCATCAGTCCAATCACATTAATTACACCATAATTTCACATTTTCGATGTCTTTGGGCAGACGCACCTGTGTACGTCTCCATTTCACTCTCTCGGTGTTGAGTTACACAGGAGGTGGCCAATGTGCTTGGCTATTAACTGCACTACACTGTACAAATTCATTTTACAACCAGTCATGAAGGATATATGGCCAGCACCCCTCATCCCCACGGAGGAACTCAGTACCTAAACTGAGATCCACAAGCTCCATTGAGGGACTTGTTTCGAATAAGAGCTACATACCCCAAAAATAGAACCTGGAGCTACAGATCCCAAAGACAGAGCCAGTGCCTCTGGGGGCGATCGATGAGGGGGTCCTGCTGCCACTCTGCACTGGGATCAGCGACAGAGGGAGGCCAGCGATCAGGGCCAGGCATCGAGGCAGGCCCAGACACAGCCATCGGGGGGGGGGGGGGGGGGGGGGGGGTGATCGCACAGCCAGCAATGGGGGTTGCTGTGCTGGCCAGCAATTGGGAGGCCGGCAGTGCGGGACTATTGCACACGCGCCGATCATAGCGTTGCCAGATTGGCACATGTGCAGTGGCCCGCTCAGCGCTGTGCTGCCGGCCTCTCCAGCGGGAATAGGCCCTGCCCCTTGATTTTTCACATGAATTATGTTAATACTTTGTGCAGTGCAGAGTGTGGGAGATTCATTTTGAAACTCCCACTGAAAAAACCAGAGGGATTTCCCCCAGTTTTTACACATATTCGACACTTAGAATTTTTTGGGGAGAATTGCTCCCAGTATTTTTCAGTCAGTTAGGTTCGAATGAATAGTAACAGTGCAGCATAAATTCATGTAGACAGATACACTGAAGTATCATTTGTCAGAGATTCAATGGCAATAAATAAATGCATTCTATAGCAATTTCTTTCCCAAGATAACACATTAAAATTTTCAGGTGAAATGCAGAAAACAAGCACTCCCTTAATTTGGCTAACCTCGTCACAAAGCTTCAAGAAAGCAGACTGGAAGAAGCCCTGGGCTTGGAGAAAACCCCGTAAACTACCAAAATTCCCAAAATCTGTTTCTGTTTTTTCCTCAGTCGGGTGTTTTAAAAACAAAACAATTATTTTCTCAGCTTCAAGAATTTCACACTTCATTGTTCAAACCCCTCGTGATCCACACAAGCAGAGGAATAATAGACAAACTGGCTCCCCAGTCCTGAACTATCACAAAATATGGGGGACCGAAACTCATTATACTAGAAGAGATGTTACTAATCACCTCCTCTGGACCGAGGAGAAAGAATGAAATTCTGGCCAGAAGCACAGAGGCAGAAATTGATTGTTGAGTTATTAACCATGAAAAGACCATGTCACATAACCCAAGCCTCTTGCCTTTTGGATGCTTTTAATATTACATCTTTGGGCTTCACAGCCAGTCTGCTGTTTTAATATCCAACTGCAGAGCCACAAAGAAGCAGGTTCCTCCTGGCAGAACAACAACCTACCCATCAAACCTGGCTTTGCTGAAAGATTTCTTACCATCACCTACAGAACTGACACAGCCTTTGCATACCCATGTTATCTTGTGGTATCAGCACCAACCGAATAGCAAGTCCTACAAATCCAGTCTTCAGCCAGCTCAAATGCCTACGTTAGAGAATTCTTCACTGGACTCTGACTTTGATCTCTGTAACTCACGTGAACTAATGTTCATTTTCTGTGAACACTCCTTCCTGGCTTTTGAATGTGGAAAATAAACTAAGCTTCTGAGGTCATCCTAACTGGAGTTTGCTGTGGATTATTAGTGAATTGGATCACTAAAAAACTGTGGAATGAGAAACGTGCTGCTCTATGTTTAAAAACAAATTCAAACCACCTTCTGCTTACAGACAGATAGTAAGAGGAAATCAGTGCAGTTAGACACTGTCTCCTGTCTATAACAATTTCCTTTAATTCTCTTTGACTCTCAGATCTCCCTGCCTGAGGAAATTAAATATGTTGCAATAATAACTCTTGCGGTTCCCAAACAGGACAATGAAGAACATGTCCTGATTGCTGTGAAGACTCTCAGTCCACCGTCAGCTTTTATGGATGGCGACAAAAGTAAAGCATTTTTGCTTTAAGATTTTTCTTGCCACTCAATTTTTAACTCAATCATGGAAATTAAGAAGTTAAAAGCCAGTTTGTGCTCTCACAAACTATATATAATGTTTTGAAGATTCAGTACATCTCTCAGACAGCTCATCTGAGGGATGTAGCCTGTTCACCACGCCCCCCGCCCACCCCCCTCCCCCCTCCACCGGATGCAGCAGGACATTTAAATTGACGCTTACTTCAGTGGGACCATAATTTCCCACCAGGCGGGAATCCTGGTCCCTGTAACTATCCTGGGGATATTTACTGGATAGACGTTGCTCAAAGCAACATATTTTATTTGGAGCTTTTGAAGACATGGTGTTGAAATTCTGAAGCATATGAGTGGAGGTGGATGAGTCAAACACGCAACGAGAAAAGAGAAGAATCATTTAGTATGAAGACTGATTATTGTGGCACAGATTTTAGGAACATAGGAGCAGGAGTAGGCCATTCAGCCTGCTCTGTGGTTCAATAAGATTGCGGTTAACGATCCATCTCAATGTCTTTTTCCCCCCACTCTATCCCCAAATTCGTTTGTCATTTGATATTCAGAAATCTATCAATCTCTACTTTAAACATCCTTAATGACTGAGCTTCCACATTCCCCTAGGGTAGAGTATTCCAAAGATTCACAACCCGCAGAGTAAAAATATTTATCCTCAGTTCTAAGTGGCTTCCCACTTATTGTGAAAATGTGCCCCCTGGTTCTAGACTCCCCAACCAAGGGAAATATCTCATCTGCATTCACCCTGTCTATTCCTTTAAGTATTTTCTAGATTTCAATTAGATCACATCTCATTCTTCAAAACTCTAGAGAATACAATCCCAGTTTCCCCAATCTCTCTTCATAGGACTGTGGGGAGATGCTGGCATAGTGATATTGTCGCTGGGCTAATAATCCTTTCGAGAAGGAAATCTGCTATCCTTACCTGGTCTGGCCTACATGTGACTCCAGACCCACAGCAATGTGCTTGAATCTAAGTGTCCTCATGGAGGGGCAGTAAGTGCTGGCCCAGCCAGCAACACCCATGTACAAATACAAAAAAGTCCCAGCATCACAAGTCCAGCAACCCTCTTTGCACTCCCTCAATGACAATATCATTCCTAAGGTAAGGGAACCAAAACTGCACTCAATACTCCAGGTACACTCTAACCAAGGTTCTATACAATTGAACTAAATTTCACTAATCCTGTACTCAAATCCTCTTGCAATAAAGGTTAACATACCATTAGGATTCCTAGCTGCCCATTGCATGCTAGCTTTCAGTGATTTACTGACAAGGACACCCAGGTCCCTTTGTACATCTACACTTTCTAATCTCTCACCACTTAAGAAAAACGCTACACATCTGTGCCTCCTACCAAAGTGGATAACCTCACATTTTTCAACATTATATTCCATCTACCGCAGAGCTGCCATTTAGACTACATCTTCAGCAACATTGGGGGCGAGGGGGAGCAGAAGGTGATCATAGAAATCATAGAATCATAGAAACCCTACAGTGCAGAAGGAGGCCATTCGGCCCATCGAGTCTGCACCGACCACAATCCCACCCAGGCCCTACCCCCCCACATATTTTACCCGCTAATCCCTCTAACCTACGCATCTCAGGGGCAATTTTAACCTGGCCAATCAACCTAACCCGCACATCTTTGGACTGTGGGAGGAAACCGGAGCACCCGGAGGAAACCCACGCAAACACGAGGAGAATGTGCAAACTCCACACAGACAGTGACCCGAGCCGGGAATCGAACCCAGGACCCTGGAGCTGTGAAGCAGCAGTGCTAACCACTGTGCTACCGTGCCGCCCATATGGGGAAAGTCAGTTGGTGAAATGGAACACGAACGCACCCACGCACGTGCACACGCGCAAACAAAATAATAAAAGTAAAATAACGGTAGTAAACAACAAGGAACTGCGAGCGGCACGGTGGCACAATGGTTAGCATTCCTGCCTCACAGTGCCAGGGACCCACGTTCGATTCCCGGCTTGGGTCACTGGGTGGAGTTTGCACATTCTCCCTGTGTCTGCGTGGGTTTCCTCCGGGTGCTCCGGTTTCCTCTCTCAGTCCAAAGATAGGTTAGGTGGATTGACCATGCTAAATTGTCCCTTGGTGTCAGAGAGACTAGCTAGGGTAAATGCATGGGGTTATGAGGATAGGGCCTGGGTGGGATTGTGGTCGGTGCAGACTCGATGGGCCAAATAGCCTCCTTCTGCACTGTACAATTCTATGAAGCATGAAGGATTTGAGATCCAGGACTAGTCTACTCAGAAGGAACTGGACCTATTTATTCAGCTTTAACTAGTGACCTGAATTTGTGATGATGCTTTTATTCTGCACTCAGCTAAATCTAGCACACAGTTATCAAATCGATGTTTATCATCGTCAACCTCCATACCACCCTCTCCCTCATATGCGCTGACAGCTCTTTATGATCCTTGATTCGATGGAGTCCTGAAAATGACAGATGTAACATAAAGTATTAAATTCACCTATTTCACGCTCATAGCCAGACTGAATGCTAATCAGGATTATACCTGCAACAGCAACTTTATTTCATTGGTATAGGACAGATGGTGCAGAGCAGTGACAAATCACAGTAATAACGAGGTGACTAACCATTTTGATTAGAGTAAAATTTACCGTAGATCTACAGGAAAACCATTACAGGAGGGGGGCACGGTTCAGTTGTTGTGGATTCCTCCAGGAACCGCTCAGAATTTCAGGCATGAAGATTTTTAAAGAGCGCCGTGTAATAATTAATTTCCGACAAGCCGGCAATTAATAAAAATCCAATATTTGGATCACCAATGTACTGTGCCACATAATGGTGGGATGCAGGCATGCTGCCTACAATTCTCTGTTTCGAGTTACAGCAAAGAGGCTAGGGACCAGAATAGTAAGGCTACAAGAGTTAGATTGTATTGAGTAGCAAATTAAAGCACCAGGAATACATGCCAATAGTGATTCGTCACAGGGATTTCACCAATTAAGGATCCTACCCAAAGCATTAACCTGCCTTTCAGACATTGACCACGCTCTATATTCCAATTACTATATTTATTACAGGTGTCCAACAGAGATTTTGTTTTACATCTTTTCTTAAATAAAGGTACGCTGCTTTCATTTCACTCAAACGCGTCTCCACTTTGGTACGTCATTTGCAGGGCCAGTAGGCACGTAGCAGAGGGTTGCTGCTGGTTGGGAATAGAGTTACATTGAGTGTGAAATAAGCAGCGTTTGATTGTTTGAAATGGAACTTAAACGTGAAATGTAGCAGGTTAATAAGTGCTGTCGAATTTGCTGCAGTAACAGGTGTAATGCTGTCCCTGCAATGTCAGCCGGAGCTGGTGTTGGAGCCCATTTACCATTTAAAGAACTGATGAAAAACAATCTCATTTAGAGCAGAGAGCAGCACAAACCAGCGATCACTGATAACATGCCCGTATATTCAGTGACTCAGCCATTTTATATTCTGCAAGTTGATTGAGTAGCCCTGCTTCCATGGTAACAGCAAGTACAACAGCCCATCTGTGTTGGATTCATACCTTCTTAATCTCAACAAAATGAAATACTCTATGTATGCAACACTAAAAGCAGATTTCACCACATCAAAATCCCTTACCCATTACATACAATACTCACCCTCCCTGTGCGCCATTTTGGCATATTGTTTTCGTACCCTCAATTTACTGCCTTCATCAACTCCACTCCACTGGTAAGTCCCTTGCCAACATATTTTTGAACCTTTGCAAATGCACAAACATATACCTCAGTAGCAAGTGCCATCATCAACAATCATTCTGTGCCATTCCACATATACCATTGCACCTTTGCCAATGTCCATCATGACCTCCTATGTGCCACACTACCAATAAAAGCACCCCTAACACTTCAGAGGTACACACCTTCTCCAGTCACTGCATAGCTACAACATTTCAATATGGAATAATAGATAAAGCATTGCATTTGTGCTAAAGCAAATTTGATCTGTTGTAAGGTATTAGTGAAGAAGCCTGAACCTCACTCAACTCCTTCCTCCAGTGTCAAAAGGCTTACCCTGGTGAGCTGTTCCAAGAGGCGTTGGTTCTGTTCAGAGAGTTCCCTCAAGGCTCTTACTTTCTCTTTGTTTGCCTCACGTAACTGGACCTGGTGTCTCTCCAAGTCATCTTGCAGCTGCTTCAGATCACTCTCCAGCTCAGCGACACGGCCTTCCCATTCACCCTCACGGTTCTCGAATCGTCTCCGCAACTCGTGCTTCTCTTGCTCCAGATGCTGATGAGAGAGACAGAGAGGCAGGAAAACAGCAGTTATCTTTTTAGAAAAACAAAGAATTAAGGAACTTATGGGGAAAAAACAATAAACACTAACAATCCATGAAACCATATATAGGAGTTGCATTCATGCACGAAGCTCATTGTCGGAGGATGCAAAAATATACATAAGGTGCGATTTGTACATCAGATTTTAGGGCATGTACAAGGCTCAAATTAGCCAATAAAAAAGGAAAAACAGTACTCAATGCTGTATCCTGCTGTTCAGGTATATGGGTATATTAATCAGTGATCAAAATAAACACCTTTACTGTTTCTCGTTTTGATGCAAGTTACCTTCCAATAGCGATTTGAAAATTGTTGGCAACTTTCCAAACCAGCTAATGAATTTAGCTGACACCTCTAAATGCCATCAATCTTTCCACACTGGTTATCTGACTGTACCACTTGATAATGTCTGTCGAGTTTACAGGGACATGTGATAGCTAACTCAACAGAAACTTGCATTTATATAACACCTTTAAAGTTCCAAGGTGCCTCATAGCAGCATTAGAAAACAAATACTTGGCACAAAGCCCCACAAGGAGATAACAGGGCAGATGACCAATAGCTTGGTCAAAGAGCTGGATTTTTAGAAGGATGTCTTAAAGGAGGAAAGTTAGGAATTGGGATGGAGGTTGAGGGATTCCAGAGTTTAGGGCATCAGCAGCAGAAGCTGCCGATGGAGCAAGGCCACGGAAGAATATGATGTACAAGGATAAGAATTTTATAACCGGAGTGTTCTAGGGCAGGAGCCATTGTGGGTCAGCAAACACTGGTGTAAAGAGCGAACAGAACTTGGTACATTTTAGGATACAGGCAGCAGTGTTTCAGATGTCCCCAAGTTTATGGAGGATGGAAAATGAGATGCAAAGTTACACAGGGTAGAATGCAGTCCCAGCCAGTCCCACGACTAACAGTTTTCAGGTAAGGATGATGTGATCAATAGTATCAAAGGGTTGAAACGGATGAGAGAAGATAATTCCGTTTTGTCCAATATCACATGGCTTGGTAAGAGGAGCTTCCATATTGTAGCAGAGGTGGAACCTGATCGGAGTGATTGAAATGGGGAAAATTAGTGCAGATTTGGGAGGTGGTCAAGAACTCTGGAGATGAAAGGCAAGTTTGAGATGGGGTGGTAATCTGCAAGAACAGAAGGGTCAAGGGCTGATTTTATTTTGAAATCAGGGGTCCTGGTGGCAGAACTTGGGGGAAGAGAACTGTTAACACTACCAGCTAATGAGAGAGCCAGAAGGGAAGTTAGGTGATCAGTTAAGTGAGAACAGGGTCAAATGAAGATAGATCATGGACAAGATGAGCTCAGAGAGGGGAAATGGGGAGGAATCAAAAAGATGAGAGTTCAGGTCCAGGTAATGGGAAAACCAGAGAGGAGGTTTGGCTCAGTGGGCTAGGAGAAAGAGAGCACAACAGAGAGGCAGCTGATGGAGGTGTCTTAATCTTAGTGACGAAGAAAATCAAGAGCTCCTCACACTTGTTGGATACAGGTATGAAGGTGAGTCAGCCACATTGCTGTGGATCTGGACTCACATGTAGGCCAGATCAGGTAGGGACGGCAGATTTCCTTCCCTAAAGGACATTAGTGAACCAGATGGGTTTTTCTGACAATCAGCAATGGTTCCATGGTCATCAGTAGATTCTTAATCCCAGATATTTTTTATTAAATTCAAATTCCGTGGTGGGATTCGAACCCAGGTCCCCAGAACATTAGCTGAGTTTCTGGATTAATAGTCCAGCAATAATACCACTGGGCCATTGCCTCCCCTTGCAGAATTTCTTTTCCATGGGATGTGGGCTTCGCTGGAGAGGCCAGCATTTGTGGGCCATCCCCAATTGCCCTTGAACTGTCTTGCTAGGCAGAGGGCAGTTGAGAGTAAACCACATACTGAGAGTCTGGAGTCACATGCAGGCCAGACCACGTAAGGACAGCAGATTTCCTTCCCTAAAAGGACATTCATGAAGTAGATGGGTTTTTAGGACAATCGATGATAGTTTCAAGGTCAACATTAATGAGTCTTGCTTTCAATTCCAAGTTTATTAATTGAATTTAAATTCCACAGGCTGCGGTGGTGGGGTTTGAGCCCATGCATGAGCATTAAGCTGGGCCTCTGGATTACTAACCCAGTGACATTACCACAATGCTATTGTCTCCCTCGAAATGTTATGCTAAATGGTGGGTCAAATTTGCAATGGCAATTCTAAATTAATTGGGAGAGTTTATTTCCAGGGTGGATAGCAGTGTGAGAAAGTGATCAGCGATGGTCTTATCTGTGATTGACACAATGGAAATAGCGAAGGCACATGAGTTGGCATGGGGCCGATTGTGAATATGGATTGCAGAGTTTACATGCAGCGAAATAAAATGAATGAATGGCTTGGAGTGACATGGACACTGAAATCTTGTGAACAGGTTAACAGTTGCAATGGTGTTGTGATGGATTGGGAGCTGAAGTTTGAAACAGTTGATAAGGGAGTTGGGGTAGTGGGTACAAAAGAGGAAAACAACTGCTTTTTATTTCCCAGAGCCAGAAATAGTCAGGTTGGGAGAGGGCAGAGTGATGAGTATGGTAAGGGAGTCAGTGATGCTGTCAGAAATAACTTTAATGTTGATCAAGTGCTCAGAGATGGTATGGCTAGTTTGTCGCAGAATTTGATTATAAAGAGGGAGACTTGGTGATGCTTGTCTGGGTTAAACCAGATTTATTAGGCAGATGATAGGGCCAGTTTTGCCTCAAACATTCTGAATGCTGTGACCATCAGACTTTAAGGATTAAAGAGGGAGCTATATTAGTGGGACCAGTTGGGGTAGGAGACAGTGAATGACTTAGTGCATTCACATGATGGCATTGATGATTCGGTGACCTTTTGAGTAGGTTAAAAACGGATGTGGTATTGTGAACAAAGAGTCAGAGGAGGGAGAGTTGGAGCTTGAAAGCAGTGGTGTGGAAGTGGGGGGTGTCAGATGATGGTGGGAAGGACAGGGGAAGAATTAACATTTTTTTCAGCAGCAGATGTTGAACCTAGTGTGCTTGGAAGGAAGCAGAGCCACTCGCATGGTGGTGAGAAAGCTTTATTGCTGTTTGAATGCTCAAAGATTTTAAAGCCATTTGAGATGACACATATATAAAGAGCAAGAGGTAGCCAGGGAGAGGGTTGGCCCACTCAAGGACAAGGGGGGGAATCTATGCGTGGAGCCAGAGGAAATGGGTGAGGTATTAAATGAGTACTTTGTGTCAGTATTCACCAAAGAGAAGGACTTGGTGGATGATGAGTTTGGGAAAGGATATGTAGATAGTTTGAGTCATGTTGAGATCAAAAAGGAGGTGGTATTGGGGTTCTTGAGAAACATCAAGGTAGACAAGTCTCCAGGGCCTGATGTGATATACCCCAGAATACTGAGAGAGGCAAGAGAGGAAATTGCTGGGGCCTTGAGAGAAATATTTGTATCCTCACTGGCTACAGGGGAGGTCCAACAACACCAGGTTAAAGTCCAACAGGTTTATTTGGTAGCAAAAGCCACACAAGCTTTCGGAGCTCCAAGCCCCTTTCTCACCTGAAGAAGGGGCTTGGAGCACCGAAAGCTTGTGTGGCTTTTGCTACCAAATAAACCTGTTGGACTTTAACCTGGTGTTGTTAAACTTCTTACTGTGTTTACCCCAGTCCAACGCTGGCATCTCCACATACAGGGGAGGTCCCAGAGGATTGGAGAATAGCCAATGTTGTTCCTTTGTTTAAGAAGGGTAGCAAGAATAATCCAGATAATTACAGGCCGGTGAGGCTTACATCAGTGGTAGGGAAATTATTGGAGAGGATTCTTCGAGACAGGATTTATTCCCACTTGGAAATAAGTGGACATATTAGTGAGAGGCAACATGGTTTTGTGAAGGGGAGGTTGTGTCTCACGAACTTGATCGAGTTTTTCGAGGAAGTGACAAAGATGATTGATGAGGGTAGGGCAGTGGATGTTGTCGACATGAACTTCAGTAAGGCCTTTGACAAGGTCCCTCATGGCAGACTGGTGCAGAAGGTGAAGTCGCATGGGATCAGAGGTGAGTTGGCAAGATGGATACAAAACTGGCTCGGTCATAGAAGACAGAGGGTAGCAGTGGAAGGGTGTGTTTCTGAATGGAGGGCTGTGACAAGTGGTGTTCCTCAGGGATCAGTGCTGGGACCTTTGCTGTTTGTAATATATATATATAAATGATTTGGAGGAAAATGTAACTGGATTGATTAGTAAGTTTGCGGACGACACAAAGGTTGGTGGATTTGTGGATAGCGATGAGGACCATCAGAGGATACAGCAGGATATAGATCAGTTGGAGACTTGGGCAGATGGAGTTTAATCCAGACAAATGTGAGGTAATGCATTTTGGAAGGCCTAATACAGATAGGAAATATACAGTAAATGGCAGAACCCTTAAGAGTATTGATAGGCAAAGGGATCTGGGTGTACAGGTACACAGGTCACTGAAAGTGGCAATGCAGGTAGAGAAGGTAGTCAAGATGGCATACAGCATGTTTGCCTTCATCGGCCGGGGTATTGAGTTTAAAAATTGGCAAGTCATGTTGACGCTTTATAGAACCTTAGTGAGGCCGCACTTGGAATATAGTGTTCAATTCTGGTCGCTACACTACCAGAAGGATGTGGAGGCTTTGGAGAGAGTACAGAAAAGATTTACCAGGATGTTGCCTGGTATGGAGGGCATTAGCTATGAGGAGAGGTTGGAGAAACTTGGTTTGTTCTCACTGGAGCGACAGAGGTTGAGGGGAGACCCGATAGAAGTCTACAAGATTATGAGAGGCATGGACAGAGTGGATAGTCAGAAGCTTTTTCCCAGGAAGAGTCAATTACTAGGGGGCACAGGTTTAAGATGCGAGGGGCAAGTTTTAAAAGAGATGTACAAGGCAGATGTTTTTTACACAGAGAGTGGTGGGTGCCTGGAACTCGCTGCCAGGGGAGGTAATGGAAGTGGATACGGTAGTGACTTTTAAGGGGCATCTTGACAAGTACATGAATAGGATGGGAATAGAGGGATATGGTCCCCGGAAACGTAGGGGGTTTTAGTTAAGTCAGGCAGCATGGTCGGTGCAGGCTTGGAGGGCCGAAGGGCCTGTTCCTGTGCTATAATTTTCTTTGTTCTTTCTTTGAGATGCCAAGCTTACACAGGTAGATAGTGACATTTCTATGAATGGAATTAAGCAAGGGTGGCTGGTAAAAAAGTGAGTGAAGAGAATCATAGAGCAACAAGACAGAAGTTGAAAGCTTTGAGGGTAAGTAATTGCTCATGCACAAGCTCAGAAAGGAGATCCGGGTGGAATTTTATGAACAAGAGATCCTGAAGTGCTTCCAGAGATATTTCAGCCACAGCTGGATGTACTTGGCCAGAAGTATTCTTGGGTCTTTGTAAAACAATTTTTATTAATTGACAAACAACAGCTAATATCACAGATCTCTGCACAAACCCAGGTAATAAGCATATGCTGCAACAGATTACTTTTTCATTATAGCATATAATTTAGCATGAACACATAGTAAAATATTTGATTATAATCAAAGCTTAAATAAATAACTGTTTGAAAATACAAGACACTGATGAATTTTCATGAACAAAAAAAGGCCACCATTTCCAGACATAATTTTTCAAGGATCCACAAAGAGAACAAATGAATCACGTGGCAAAGTGTGGGAGTATGGGAAGGTAGAATATACCAAAGGGCACCTTGCAACATGACACCCACACATTGCAGGGAACCTATGTCAACATCTCAATATCTCACCTGTCTCTTCTGGTTTCACATCAAGTCCATTTCTGACAGATATTTAAAAATTTCTGGTTTGCAAATATGAAACATTTAATTTGGCTAAATCCATTCCATTAAAAAAAATTGATCTTTTTAAAAAAAATGTATTTATGGGATTTGGGCATCAATGGCTGGACCAGCATTTATTGTCATCCCCCATTACCCTCGAGAAGGTGGTGGTGAGCTGCCTTCTTGAACCACTGCAGTCCATGTGGTGTAGGTACAGCAACAGTGCTGTTAGAGAAGGAGTTCCAGGATTTTGACCCAGCAACAACGAAGGAACGGCGATATATTTCCAAATCAGGGTGGTGAGTGACTTAGAGGGGAACTTACAGATGGTGGTGTTTTCAGGTATCTGCTGCCCCTGTCCTTCTAGATCAAAGTTTAAAGTTTATTCATTGTCACAAGTAGGCTTACATTAACACTGCAATGAAGTTACTGTGAAAATCCCCTAGTTGCCACACTCTGGCACCTGTTCGTGTACAGTGAGGAAGAATTTAACATGGCCAATGCACCTAACCAGCACGTCTTTCCGACTTTGGGAGGAAACTGGAGCACCCGGTGGAAACCCACGCAGACACGGGAAGAACGTGCAAACTCCGCACAGATAGTGACCCAAGTCAGGAATCGAATTCAGGTCCCTGGTGCTGTGAGGCAGCAATGTTAACCACTGTGCCACCCATAGCAGAACAAGCAAGAAGATTTTGATTTAAAGATTACTCTCTACCACCATATCAAATTCCTGTTCATTGGGGTTACACAATGTGGCACCAAATTAAGGCCTTTCCCATTCAACAGCAACTCTTTTATTTGCACAGCTCCAAGTAGTTGTGTGGCTCATTCACCGAGGTCAGGATTCATAAAGTTGCTTTACAGTAGCTTTATACTCTTTGTCATGGCCAAGAATGATGCTTTCCCCACAGCTCTCTGTCACATCTCCCATACAAATTTACACTCCACATCAGGACATTGGTTCCAAATGTCAGCCATATCAGATGGCTGCAATACAAACAGCAAACAGAGCAACAGAAAAAAAAAATTTCCTCAGTCAGTTAAGTAATTAAAGATTTTGTTTCAACAACTTGTAAACCAAATTGGGTTTCTATTGTAATTTGTGCTGCAACAGATATCAGGGTTCATAGAAATGGTCTGAGTGATCTACTTCACCTTTAACCCTGATCCCTTCTACTGCTGTGGAGGGAGTGTGTTTGTCCAGACAGGTTTATTTATTGGTAACTAAATGAAATTAGCTAGATTAAGTTATCAGTTAACCATACAAAGTGATGAATAAGAGAGCTGAATTTTTAATCAGGAAGGACAGAGGACACGAGGAATTGGAATGGGAGGGAAACACTGAAAAATCTGGATTGCGGAAAGATTAAACAGTCCTAGTTTAAAAAAAAAATCAGCAAACAGCAAAAATGAGGAATTTAATACAAATTTAAGTTGATCGTTTTTTAAACTTAAAAATCCTAATAAAGAGCTGGATCCATTAATGCTCAAAATGAACAATGCCAATTTGGGATCACAAGATTAGGCTTTGCGGGTCTTAAGTCCAAAGATGTGCAGGTTAGGTTGATTGGCAATGCCAAATTGCCCCTTAGTGACCCAAGATATGTAGGTTAGGGGGTTAAATATGTGGGGTTATCGGGATAGGGCCTGGGTAATATACTCTGTTGGAGAGTCGTGCAGACTTGATGAGCCAAATGGCCTCCTTCTGCACTATAGAGATTCTGTGATAAAGGTAATAGAATGAAGGCATGATCAAGAGCTCCATTGCCTTCAGATTCTGGAAAGAATGTATGAGTCAGACTTGTTAATTTGAATACCATCAGTACGTAGGAAAGAGGTAGAACGTGTAAAATTCTATATATAAAGCTTAAGAGGAACAAGAAAGAGAAGCTCAAATGAATAGTGATCATACAGGGTTATTAATAATAGAAATTAGAAACATATCTGTGTCTAAACAAATATCTTAAGTCTCGTTTACCATCTGATTATAGATTAGGCTGATCTTATCAGCATCAGTACAACGTCATTCCCTGTAACCATCTGTATCATTGTCAGTGCCTTGGTAATTTATTCACTGCTTATTGGCGTAGGAGGGTGGATGGTTTAGTAAGGGCCCAAGAAAAGGATTGAATAATCAAAAGAAAATTCTTCAATTTCACAAAAATTACACAATACTCAAGAGTGTGAATCCCACTGGGTTCTGCCACTATGTGTATGCATGAACACTAACCACCTCCAAAATACATGACCCCAGCCAGTATACAGAAATTTGAACCATAACTATCCTCAGTGTAATCTGCCATACAATGGGATTATCTACACAATTCAATTTACAAGGTCTCTTGGAGTTAATATAGGACAGAACAACACTTAGCAGCCCTGACCAAAGAGATATTTTTTCTAATCTTAGAAACGGTTTCATGATGAGGGTACTCTTAGAATAATTTGTTTTGCTGAAAACATACTCATCAGAGAGAGGTGTGACTGAACCTTGCAACTTCTCGTTTCCATGGCAGCTGCTGTTTTCTCTCATGATAAACGAGCAGGGCTGGAGACCACAGATTCAGCAATGAAGAGGGGCAGTAAAACCAAAAGAAAGTTGCACATTGCCCCTCTTCATTGATATTCTCCAATAAAACTCTTGCTGGACATGGGAACGTGAACCTGAACTATCCTCTTAGTGCAAGGGTCCTGGCAACATTGCCAATAGATAGGAATTTAAACTATTGCCCCATCATCAGGAACATCCTACTTTCCATGTTGCTACAATCAAATGGATCAACTGAATCGTTCCTAAAATCCTTTCAGAATTGTGTAAAAATACAGTTTTAAAAGTTGCAAAAAGGATATATTTCTGAATCATTCACAGGTAATCAAATATACTAATGTTTATTTGCCCAATAAGATATGTAGCAATGTATGTACTCTCCATTGTGAATTATTTTGTTGCATCCTGTTTGACAAGACCCAATTTAACATCCATACCAAGGCCAATTACCTGGTATTTTCTATTGCTTGAAATGTGCTCCGAAGTTTGAACGTGATCGAATGTGTCCCTTTTTATGTTTTGCATGTATGATATTGTTACATCTGAAGAAAGACAGGCACGTCCCAACATTTTTATATATGGAAAGATACAGGAGACACAACTTTCATTTGTGATGTTATCTACATTGGATTGATACATGTGAAGCATTTCCAGCACACTGTGGAAGTTTGAGGATTTTAAGCGATGCAATGTAACTTTCCACAGTGCTGCCCGAGGTCCCACAAGGAGAGGGTGCCAAGACCCCTATGGGATGGCCTTTGGACATGCAAAACCAACTAGTAAAATATTAAGATTCTGAGCTACTAAAAACTTTATGACAGGGTTGTGACACACTGAGAACATTACATAAACAGTTCTTCACACAATCGCTATACTTCAACAGTGGTTGCATTTTCATTTCTGAGTCAGCAGGTTATAGATTCAATTTCCACTCTGCAAAATTAAAGAATTAATCTAGGCCTTCCAGCAGAGTACAAAAGTGCAAGTGTTGGAGGTGCTTACACTAAATTACACTTTAAATCGAAGTTCCACTTTCCCTCTCAGCCAGGGATGAAGGGACCCTTGACAAGAGTACATGGGGAGAGCTTCCAAGGTACTGGTCAATATTTATCCTTCAACCTACATCATGAAAAAAGATGCTCTGGTCACCTAACTCATTGCTGTTTGTGCGATCTTGATGTGCAGAAACTGGCTGCCACATTTGCCAGCATTACAAGGTACCGCATGGTAGGTTGTTGCATAAAGTTAAATCTCACGGGATCCAGGGTGAGGTATCTAAATGGATACAAAATTGGCTTCTTGACAGAAGCCAGAAGGTGGTTGTAGAGAGTTGTTTTTCAAACTGGAGGCCTGTGACCAGCGGTGTGCCTCAAGGATCAGTGCTGGGCCCACTGTTATTTGTCATTTATATTAATGATTTGGATGAGAATATAGGAGGCATGGTTAGTAAGTTTGCAGATGACACCAAGATTGGTGGCATAGTCGACAGTGAAGAAAGTTATCTCCAATTGCAATGAGATCTTGATCAATTAGGCCAGTGGGCTGACGAATGGCAGATGGAGTTTAATTTAGACAAATGCGAGGTGATGCATTTTGGTAGATTGAACCAGGGCAGGACTTACTCAGTTAGTGGTAGGGCGTTGGGGAGAGTTACAGAACAAAGAGATCTAGGGGTACATGTTCATAGCTCCTTGAAAGTGGAGTCACAGGTGGACAGAGTGGTCAAGAAGGCATTCAGCATGCTGGGTTTCATCGGTCAGAACATTGAATACAGGAGTTGGGACGTCTTGTTGAAGTTGTACAAGACATTGGTAAGACCACACTTGGAATACTGTGTGCAATTCTGGTCACCCTATTATAGAAAGGATATTATTAAACTAGAAAGAGTGCAGAAAAGATTTACTAGGATGCTACCGGGACTTGATGGATTGAGTTATAAGGAGAGGCTGGATAGACTGGGACTTTTTTCTCTGGAGCGTAGGAGGCTGAGGGATGACCTTATAGAGGTCTATAAAATAATGAGGGGCATAGACCAGCTAGATAGTCAATATCTTTTCCCAAAGGTAGGGGAGTCTAAAACAAGAGGGCATAGGTTTAAGGTGTGAGGGGTGAGATACAAAAGTGTCCAGACGGCAATTTTTTCACACAGAGGGTGGTGAGTGTCTGGAACAAGCTGCCAGAGGTAGTAGTAGAGGTGGGTACAATTTTATATTTTAAAAAACATTTAGATAGTTACATGGGTACGATGGGTATCGAGGGATATGGGCCAAATGCAGGCAATTGGGATTAGCTTAGGGGTTTTAAAAAAAAGGGCGGCATGGACAAGTTGGGCTGAAGGGCCTGTTTCCATGCTGTAAACCTCTATGACTCTATGACAGCCATATTATACTTCAACAGTGCTTTATGGGGAGGTGCTACAAATTCTTACTTTTTTATAACAGCAAGTGAGTTTAGATCATATCACAATAAGATGCCTTATCTAATACTGACCCAATAGTTTTGCCACCATATTAGTTATAAATTCTGTATTGCACATGCTTTGTTTCATGTGGTGCAGGGGATGTTTTTCCCTGTAGGATTCTATGATTCTATATAGAGTACCTTTGTCTGAAATCCCTAAAGTTTGAACTATTGTATCGTGGAACTCAGAAAAATGATCTTTCAATTTATTTTAATCACACACACACACAATCGCCAGGCAATTAACAGCTCCAACAAGAGGGAACCTACAACTTCCCCCCTTGACATTCTGAATCCCCCATCAACATCTTGGGGGGGGGGGGGGAAAGAGAGAGAAGAGAGAAATGGGAGAAGTGTGAAGTGTGAACCCTCTACAAGATGCACTGCAGCAACTCACTAAGGCTTCTTCAACAATACCTTCCAAATCCACAACCGCTACCAACTAGAAGGAGAAGGGCAGCAGATGCCTGGGAATGCCACCACCTTCAAGTTCTTCTCCAAGCCATACACCATACTGAATTGGAACTATATCACTGTTCCCTCACTGTCGTTGGGTTAAAATCCTGAAACTCCTTCCCAAACAGCATTGTGGGTGATGTATCTACCCAAGATGGACAACAGCATAGAATCATCATAGAATCATAGAATCCCTACAGTGCAGAAGGAGGCCATTCGGCCCATCGAGTCTGCACCGACCACAATCCCACCCAGGCCCTACCCCCACATATTTTACCCGCTAATCCCTCTAACCTACGCATCTCAGGACTCTTAAGGGGCAATTTTTAACCTGGCCAATCAACCTAACCCGCACATCTTTGGACTGTGGGAGGAAACCGGAGCACCCGGAGGAAATCCACGCAGACACAAGGAGAATGTGCAAACTCCACACAGACAGTGACCCGAGCCGGGAATCGAACCCGGGACCCTGGAGCTGTGAAGCTGCAGTGCTAACCACTGTGCTACCGAGCCGCCCAAAGTTCACCACCATCTTCTCAAGGGCAATCTGGGATGAGCAAAAAATGTTGGACTTGCCACTAATGCTCACATCTCATTAATGTATTTTTAAAAATCCTCCTAAAAGGTTTACGTTAAAGAGAATTTATTTAACTTCTATCATATCGTTTTCCCTAAAGCTGTAGTCTAAAGGTACTCGAGAGCATCACTTGCAAGTTTAAATTGTGACTCTCTGGCAAAGGCTTCCATTTCTTGCAACATTCACTGTATTGCTGTTGCCTTTATGCAAATGCCGCTGCTCAAACCAACCCAATGCACCTACCATCCTTTTTAAGGAGCAGAGGTTTGAGGACGTGTAACTGAAGATTCAAGGAAATCACACAAAACATTGAAGGTACTACCTACACCACAGTAACTGCAGCTGTTCAAGAGGCAGTTCAGCACCACCTCCTCCTCAAGGGGAACTAGGGATGGGCAATAAATGTTGGCCAAACCACACCCTCTAAATTAATCCAAAAATAGTAACTGGCAATATGGGCTGAAAAGCCAATTCAAATATTTATAAAATGTCCAAGTATACTGAATAAAATATCTGCAGAGGACATAGAGTCATAACAGTGTACTGTTCACATTTCACACTGAACGAAACTGAACAGACTGTTCTCCAGTACTTGGACTAAAAGAAATGGACTAAGAGAAACTGAATTTAAGATCCATATTTCATATATCTGGACTGAAATAAGCTAATTGTACCGTTCATGTGGCATACACTTGGTTGAGAAATGGGAAAGATTGTAGGAAGGACGTTAATTTCTAATGTCAAGCTGGGAAAGAAGGGAACATAGTGATTTATTTTATCGCTATTTTGTTTCCTCAGACTACGAAGGCTGCCCTGCTTGCAGGATTGGAGACCAGGCCTCATAAAGCCACATCTCAGCTTTAGCCTCTGAGAACCAATTGCATCTGTAGTTTTTCATTCTGTTACGATGCATTTTTGATCTTTGGCAAGAAGATCATTGAATTGGAAAAATTCACTTTTTGACTAAATGTTCAAACCTGGAGACTGAGGAGGAAATAGGGGCTGTGAGCAGCATGAAACATATTGGGGCCGATTTTCCTTCTTTCCCCTGGCCTGAGCACAAGTCAAGCACAATGCGCATGAGGTGTGCCAGATGGGACTTGAACCTGTCTGAGTTGGCAAGCTCAAATCATTATCATGGCCCTGATATTCTTCAGGAATATCTCCGGTTAAGGAACTGTGGCCTAACTGTCAGAGGAAAAAGTACCCCAGGCCACCTTATCTGGTTGTCTATTCTTTTAAGTATTTTGTAGGTTTCACTGAGATCACCTTTTATTCTTCAAAACTTCAAAGAATACAGGCCCAGTTTGTCCAATCTCTTTTCACAGGACAGTCCCGTCGTCCCCGGAACAAGTCTGGTGAACCTTCATTGCACTCCCTCTATGGCAATAATGTCCTTGGTGAAGGAGCTAGCTCTCAGATCCTCTACCCTTTAGGTTATGCACAATTCAGACAGCATTTGTTCCTCTACCAAGCAGAGATTCAGGAAAATGAGACTGCAAATAAGGTGAAAGTAGCATTTATATTTGAATGCTCTGCCCACTCTTGGCGTTAATACCCCTTGCAACCCAATGCAGAGACCTCTATAGATACATGTAAAATTGAAAGGGGTATCAATCCAGCATAACTGTCTCCATCTCTTTTCCTCTGCTTTGAGACTGTGGAGAATGTTCCAAGGACACCTCGCAAAGGGAGATTGGTCCTGCAGTGTCCAATGCTGAAGTGCAGTCTAGTGGCAATAAGTCTCTGGCCCATCCTTTGGATGCTTTGATAAAGAAGGTACATGGTTGAGGGCTGATAAATCTTTAAATTATATGACTAACAATAAAATGTGGACACAGGTTTGTGTGTAAAACATGCTTACATGCTCAGTAAAATCGATATTAGTGATTTGTTGGAGCAGGTATTTTTGTTCTCCTGTTGCATAGGCTTCATCTGCAGTTCTCTCTCCTCCATCATTTTCATACTACTCATCATTGACACCAC